>NC_052157.1:73380031-73382786 GCF_902713615.1 Scyliorhinus canicula
TGTGTCAGTGTGTGTGTGTCAGTGTGTGTGTGTGTCAGTGTGTGTGTGTGTCAGTGTGTGTGTGTCAGTGTGTGTGTGTGTGTGTCAGTGTGTGTGTGTGTCAGTGTGTGTGTGTGTGTGTGTGTCAGTGTGTGTGTGTGTGTGTGTCAGTGTGTGTGTGTGTCAGTGTGTGTGTGTGTGTGTGTGTCAGTGTGTGTGTGTGTGTCAGTGTGTGTGTGTGTCAGTGTGTGTGTGTCAGTGTGTGTGTGTGTGTGTCAGTGTGTGTGTGTGTCAGTGTGTGTGTGTGTGTGTGTGTCAGTGTGTGTGTGTGTCAGTGTGTGTGTGTGTGTGTGTGTCAGTGTGTGTGTCAGTGTGTGTGTGTGTCAGTGTGTCTGTGTGTCAGTGTGTGTGTCAGTGTGTGTGTGTGTCAGTGTGTGTGTGTCCGTGTGTGTGTGTGTCAGTGTGTGTGTGTGTGTGTCAGTGTGTGTGTGTCCGTGTGTGTGTGTGTCAGTGTGTGTGTGTGTGTGTCAGTGTGTGTGTCAGTGCCTCTCCGAGGCACTGCTCATGTACAATGCTGGTCTAGCCTGTCCCAGTTGTATTGAGACACTGAGTACTGTTTTTCTGCCCTGCCACCCTGCTCTGTCCTGGCATGCTATAGATGTACAGTAAACGTGACCTTGTAACATTAGTACAAGGCAGTGCGGGCTCCGTGATTCTTCGAAATGCTGGGGGGGAGGGGGAAATGCCCTATTGCTCGAAGGAACTGAACAGCGGTTCGATTCAATAAGGAGGGGATAGCCCGGCCTGTCAGAGACTGGTAGACTCTGCACCAGCCAGCCTGTCCTATCAGCTGTGTTTACACCACGGGTGGCGTGGAGGGTCAAAGGTGGCATTTCCCCATGGGCCAGCCTTGTTCCGGGAGCAGTTTTTAGTTTGCTGAACAATCAACGTGCCCTCTGCATCTGAACACACCCAGTATCATTCCAGCAATCAGCAATCTGAGCTCAGCAGTTACTCAATGCCAAGAACTTTACAAAACTCTTAACCTGTCGCTTCCAACGCCTCTCTCCGTCTTCACCTTTCCAGGCACAATCTCAAATTCAATTCCTCTAGTTCATTACACACAAAGACAGCCTGCAGCACCTCTCTCTCTCTCTCTCTTTCTGACTCTCTCTCTCTCTCTCTCCTTCTAACTCTCTCTCTGACCCTCTCTCCTTCTGACTCTCTCTCTCCTGACTCTCTCTCTCTCCTTCTCTCTCTCTCTCTCTCCTTCTAACTCTCTCTCTGACCCCTCTCTCTTTCTGACTCTCTCCTCTCTCCTTCTGACTCTCTCTCTGACTCTCTCTCTCTCCTGACTCTCTCTCTTTCTGACACTCTCTCTCTCTCTCTCTGACTCTCTCTCCTTCTGACTCTCTCTCTGACTCTCTCTCTCCCTCTCCTGACTCTCTCTCTTTCTGACTCTCTCTCTCTCCTTCTGACTCTCTCTCTCTCCTGACTCTCTCTCTTTCTGACTCTCTCTCTCTCCTTCTGACTCTCTCTCTGACTCTCTCTCCTTCTGACTCTCCCTCTCTCTCCTTCTAACTCTCTCTCTGACTCTCTCTCTTAATTCTCCCTCCTTCTGACTCTCTCTCTGACTCTCTCTCTCCTTCTGACTCTCTCTCTCCTTCTGACTCTCTCTCCTTCTGACTCTCTCTCTCTCTCCTGATTCTCTGTCCTCCTGACTCTCTCCTTCTGGGGTGGGTTCTCCGTAGCCTGACGTTGGATTGGTGATTGGGCGGGAATGAATTCCGATGCAGGAATCGGGGCAGATGTCGGTCTGCCATGCCCTGTCCCCTCCAAACACCATCATCGGGCTGTACACGCGCGCCATTGGTGTGTCATCGGCCGGCCCATCCGTGATGCTCCGCCGCCGATGGGCTGTGTTCCCGACAGCGCCGGCCACGTGTGCTCCCAGCGGTCGGGAAACCGGATTGTCGGCTGTGGACAGTGTCCAACACCGCCACACCCATCCGGGGCCGGGGGGGGAGGTACGGCTGGGTGCAGTGTCCAACACCGCCACACCCATCCGGGGCCGGGGGGGGGGGTACGGCTGGGTGCTGTGTCCAACACCGCCACACCCATCCGGGGCCGGGGGGGGGGGGGGGGACGGCTGGGTGCAGTGTCCAACAACCGCCACACCCATCCGGGGCCGGGGGGGGGGCGTACGGCTGGGTGCAGTGTCCAACACCGCCACACCCATCCGGGGCCGGGGGGGGTACGGCTGGGTGCTGTGTCCAACACCGCCACACCCATCCGGAGCCGGGGGGGGGGGGGTACGGCTGGGTGCTGTGTCCAACACCGCCACACCCCTCCGGGGCCGGGGGGGGGTACGGCTGGGTGCTGTGTCCAACACATCCACACCCATCCGGGGCCGGGGGGGGGGGGGTACGGCTGGGTGCAGTGTCCAACACCGCCACACCCATCCGGGGCCGGGGGGGGGGGGGGGTACGGCTGGGTGCAGTGTCCAACACCGCCACACCCATCCGGGGTCCATACCACTGGCCTGGGGGGGGGGGATACGGCTGGGTGCTGTGTCCAAACACCGCCACACCCATCCGGGGTCGGGGGGGGGGGGGGGTACGGCTGGGTGCTGTGTCCAACCCCGCCACACCCATCCGGGGTCCATACCACTGGCCGGGGGGGGGGGGGGGGTACGGCTGGGTGCTGTGTCCAACACCGCCACACCCATCCGGGGTCCATACCACTGGCCGGGGGGGGGGGGGGGGTAACGCTGGTG
>NC_052157.1:73383286-73425522 GCF_902713615.1 Scyliorhinus canicula
CCTGCGACTCCAGGAGCGTGTTGTCCTTTCCTTTGTCACCCCTTAGTGGATCCAGTGAGGGGACGGAGTCGGCTGGGGTGGGGGCTGCGGTGAGGTTCGTTGGTGGGAGGGTGGGTGGCGCAGGGGTGAATGAGGCAACCGGGGGAGGGGAGGAGCGGTCTCAGGTCGGAGGCTGTGGGTGGGGACCCAGCAGGTGCCAGGTCCCGGAGGGAGACTGTGTCCTGTCGCCCGTCGGGGAGTGCCACGTAGGCGTACTGCGGGTTTGCATGGAGGAGGTGGACGGGTCCAGGAACTGTCAGCCATGTTGGGAGCGAGACCCCGGAGGTGGACTTCCTGTGGAAGGCAAACACACGTTCGTGAGGGATCTCAATAGTAGCGGTACACAGGAGCGGCCGGATGGAGTGGAGCGCGTCGGGGAGGATCTCCTGCCAGCGGGAGACCGGGAGATTCCTAGACCGCAGGACCAGCAGGATGGCCTTCCAGACTATCCCATTCTCCCTCTCCATCTGCCCATTTCCCCGTGGGTTGTAGCTGGTCGTCCTGCTCGAGGCGATGCCCTTGCTGAGCAGGAACTGATGCAGCTCATCACTCATGAAGGAGGATCCTCAATCACTGTGGATGTAGGGGGGGAAACCAACAGGGTGAAGATGCTGTACAGGGCCTTGATGACCGTGGCAGATGTCATGTTGGGGCAGGGGATGGATGGGGCTGGAGGAGGTTATAAAGATAGGGAGGGTTGTTGGGACTGGAGGAGGTTACAGAGATAGGGAGGGTTGTAGGGGCTGGAGGAGGTTAGAGAGATAGGAAGGTTGAAGGGGTTGGAGGAGGTTACAGAGATAGGGAGGGTTGAAGGGGCTGGAGGAGGTTAGAGAGATAGCGAGGGTTGTGGGGACTGGAGGAGGTTTCAGAGATAGGGAAGGTTGTAGGGACTGGAGGAGGTTACAGAGATAGGGAGGGTTGTAGGGGCGAGAGGAGGTTAGAGAGATAGGGAGGGTTGTAGGGGCTGGAGGAGGTTAGAGAGATAGGGAGGGTTGTAGGGGCGAGAGGAGGTTTCAGAGATAGGGAGGGTTGTAGGGACTGGAGGAGGTTACAGAGATAGGGAGGGTTGTAGGGGCGAGAAGAGGTTTCAGAGATAGGGAGGGTTGTAGGGGCTGGAGGAGGTTAGAGAGATAGGAAGGTTGAAGGGGTTGGAGGAGGTTACAGAGATAGGGATGGTTGAAGGGGCTGGAGGAGGTTAGAGAGATAGCGAGGGTTGTGGGGACTGGAGGAGGTTTCAGAGATAGGGAGGGTTGTAGGGGCTGGAGGAGGTTAGAGAGATAGGGAGGGTTGAAGGGACTGGAGGTGGATTCAGAGACAGGGAGGGTTATAGGGGCTGGAGGAGGTTAGAGAGATAGGGAGGGTTGTTGGGACTGGAGGAGGTTTCAGAGATAGGGAGGGTTGAAGGGGTTGGAGGAGGTTTCACAGATAGGTAGGGTTGAAGGGGCTGGAGGTGGTTAGAGAGATAGGGAGGGTTGAACGGGCTGGAGGAGGCTAGAGAGATAGGGAGGGTTGAAGGGGCTGGAGGAGGTTAGAGAAATAGGGAGGGTTGAAGGGGCTGGAGGAGGTTAGATAGATAGGGAGGGTTGAAGGGGCTGGAGGAGGTTAGAGAGATAGGGAGGGTTGAAGGGGCTGGAGGAGGTTAGAGAGATAGGGAGGGTTGAAGGGGCTGGAGGAGGTTAGAGAGATAGGAAGGGTTGAAGGGGCTGGAGGAGGTTAGAGAGATAGGGAGGGTTGAAGGGGCTGGAGGAGGTTAGAGAGATAGGGAGGGTTGAAGGGGCTGGAGGAGGTTAGAGAGATAGGGAGGGTTGAAGGGGCTGGAGGAGGTTAGAGAGATAGGGAGGGTTGAAGGGGCTGGAGGAGGTTAGAGAGATAGGGAGGGTTGAAGGGGCTGGAGGAGGTTAGAGAAATAGGGAGGGTTGAAGGGGCTGGAGGAGGATAGAGAGATAGGGAGGGTTGAAGGGGCTGGAGGAGGATAGAGAGATAGGGAGGGTGCGTCGAGAGTGGGTTTTGCAATTGTGGATGATGAAATTAAAAGTGTTTTTGGACCAGACTGCGCCACCTGAGTGAGGAGGGGGTGAGAGGTGAGTAGGACTTGGCGTGAGGAAGGATAGAGGGTCAGAGTTTGGAAGAGGTGAAGTTTACAGAGTATTGGTGGTGGGAGCATCGGTAGGAATGCGTTTGAATAGCTCAGTGCGCAGTGGAGAAAGGGATGGGGTAGATGTTAAAATATTCCTTTTATCCGCAGAAGCCATTCAGTGGTGGGCCGTTGAACGTGGGAGGAGCAGAGCGGGCTGAGTCTGATTGGAGTGTTTTCTTCAAAGACCTAACAGTTTACACATGGGCTGCATGGCTTCATTGTGTGCTGCAAGACGGGCTTTGCCAAGTTGCATCGTCAGGCTGATTGAGGTGCAATCCGTGCTGTGAAAGTACTGGGCTCCTCAGCGGCATTAGGGATGAGGAACAGTATTCTGGCATTCACCCTCCACAATCTGCAACTCCCTCTGCAGATTCAACCGGGTGGTCAGCCTGGGGAGCTAGCTACTGTGTGAACAAAGAGCTGCACACAGCACCAATCAACCCCTCTGCTCACTGACCCACACTGGCTCCCATTTACCCATCACCCCCTGTGCTCACTGACCCACACTGGCTCCCATTGACCCATCACCCCCTGTGCTCATTGACCCACACTGGCTCCCATTTACCCTTCACCCCCTGTGCTCACTGACCCACACTGACTCCCATTTACCCTTCACCCACTGTGCTCACTGACCCACACTGGCTCCCATTTACCCTTCACCCCCTGTGCTCACTGACCCACACTGGCTCCCATTTACCCTTCACTCCCTGTGCTCACTGACCCACACTGGCTCCCATTTACCCATCACCCCCTGTGCTCACTGACCCACACTGGCTCCCATTTACCCTTCACCCCCTGTGCTCACTGACCCACACTGGCTCCCATTTACCCATCATCCCCTGTGCTCACTGACCCACACTGGCTCCCATTTACCCTTCACTCCCTGTGCTCACTGACCCACACTGGCTCCCATTTACCCTTCACTCCCTGTGTTCACTGACCCACACTGGCTCCCATTTACCCTTCACCCCCTGTGCTCACTGACACACACTGGCTCCCATTTACCCATCACCCCCTGTGCTCACTGACCCACACTGGCTCCCATTTACCCATCACCCCCTCTGCTCACTGACACACACTGGCTCCCATTTACCCATCACCCCCTGTGCTCACTGACCCACACTGGCTCCCATTTACCCATCACCCCCTCTGCTCACTGACACACACTGGCTCCCATTTACCCATCACCCCCTCTGCTCACTGACACACACTGGCTCCCATTTACCCATCACCCCCTGTGCTCACTGACCCACACTGGCTCCCATTGACCCATCACCCCCAGTGCTCACTGACACACACTGGCTCCCATTTACCCATCACCCCCTGTGCTCACTGACCCACACTGGCTCCCATTTACCCATCACCCCCTCTGCTCACTGACACACACTGGCTCCCATTTACCCATCACCCCCTCTGCTCACTGACACACACTGGCTCCCATTTACCCATCACCCCCTGTGCTCACTGACCCACACTGGCTCCCATTGACCCATCACCCCCAGTGCTCACTGACACACACTGGCTCCCATTTACCCATCACCCCCTGTGCTCACTGACCCACACTGGCTCCCATTTACCCATCACCCCCTCTGCTCACTGACACACACTGGCTCCCATTTACCCATCACCCTCTGTGCCCACTGACCCACACTGGCTCCCATTTACCCATCACCCCCTCTGCTCACTGACACACACTGGCTCCCATTTACCCATCACCCCTCTGCTCACTGACACACACTGGCTCCCATTTACCCATCACCCCCTGTGCTCACTGACCCACACTGGCTCCCATTGACCCATCACCCCCAGTGCTCACTGACACACACTGGCTCCCATTTACCCATCACCCCCTGTGCTCACTGACCCACACTGGCTCCCATTTACCCATCACCCCCTCTGCTCACTGACACACACTGGCTCCCATTTACCCATCACCCCCTCTGCTCACTGACACACACTGGCTCCCATTTACCCATCACCCCCTGTGCTCACTGACCCACACTGGCTCCCATTGACCCATCACCCCCAGTGCTCACTGACACACACTGGCTCCCATTGACCCATCACCCCCTGTGCTCACTGACCCACACTGGCTCCCATTTACCCTTCACCCCCAGTGCTCACTGACACACACTGGCTCCCATTTACCCATCACCCTCTGTGCCCACTGACCCACACTGGCTCCCATTTACCCATCACCCCCTGTGCTCACTGACCCACACTGGCTCCCATTTACCCATCACCCCCTGTGCTCACAGACCCACACTGGCTCCCATTCCCCATCACCCCCTGTGCTCACTGACGCACACTGGCTCCCATTTACCCATCACCCCCTGTGCTCACTGACGCACACTGGCTCCCATTTACCCATCACCCCCTGTGCTCACTGAACCACACTGGCTCCCATTTACCCATCATTCCCTGTGCTCACTGAACCACACTGGCTCCCATTTACCCATCACCCCCTGTGCTCACTGACCCACACTGGCTCCCATTTACCCATCACCCCCAGTGCTCACTGACCCACACTGGCTCCCATTTACCCTTCACTCCCTGTGCTCACTGACCCACACTGGCTCCCATTAACCCATCACTCCCTGTGCTCACTGACCCACACTGGCTCCCATTTACCCTTCACTCCCTGTGCTCACTGACCCACACTGGCTCCCATTTACCCATCATCCCCTGTGCTCACTGACCCACACTGGCTCCCATTTACCCATCACCCCCAGTGCTCACTGACCCACACTGGCTCCCATTTACCCTTCACCCCCTGTGCTCACTGACCCACACTGGCTCCCATTGACCCATTACCCCCTGTGCTCACTGACCCACACTGGCTCCCATTTACCCATCACCCCCTGTGCTCACTGACCCACACTGGCTCCCATTTACCCTTCACTCCCTGTGTTCACTGACCCACACTGGCTCCCATTTACCCATCACCCCCTGTGCTCACTGACCCACACTGGCTCCCATTTACCCATCACCCCCTGTGCTCACTGACACACACTGGCTCCCATTTACCCATCACCCCCTGTGCTCACTGACCCACACTGGCTCCCATTTACCCATCACCCCCTGTGCTCACTGACCCACAGTGGCTCCCATTTACCAATCACCCCCTGTCCTCACTGACCCACACTGGCTCCGATTTACCCATCACCCCCTGTGCTCACTGACCCACACTGTCTCCCATTTACCCTTCACTCCCTGTGCTCACTGACCCACACTGGCTCCCATTTACCAATCACCCCCTGTCCTCACTGACCCACACTGGCTCCCATTTACCCATCAGCTCCTGTGTTCACTGACCCACACTGTCTCCCATTTACCCTTCACTCCCTGTGCTCACTGACCCACACTGGCTCCCATTTACCCTTCACCCCCTGTGCTCACTGACCCACACGGGTCCCATTTACCCTTCACCCCCTGTGCTCACTGACCCACACTGGCTCCCATTTACCCATCACCCCCAGTGCTCACTGACCCACACTGGCTCCCATTTACCCATCACCCCCTGTGCTCACTAACCCGTGGTCTGACAACACCTTGATTTTTAAGTTCTCTTCCTTGTTTTCAAAAACTCAATGGATTCAGCCAATCCTTATCTCTGTAGCCTCCTCCACCTCTACAACCCTCCCTATATCTGTGAGATACCGTCAATTACGACACAGGAGAGAAGATAGATAATTCAAAGGCTTTAATCATCTGAGAACTGAACAGCAGCCGAGAAGTGTGCTCATCACATGCTGCCGAGTGAGCCTCATCTTATATACCGTTTCCTGGGGGCGGAGCCAGAGGCGGAGTCCCCCAGGGTTCCAAGCCCGGTCTTAAAGGGCCAATGCATTAAAGGTAAGGAACCATTACAGCAGCTACTGATACCATTCATCACATTCACTCCCTGTTTAAAAAAAAACACACAGTCTGTCGGGGGTGAAGTGGAGTTATAAGTTCAGTCTTGTGGGTGGTTTGACCGTCCGTGCTGACTTTCTCCGCCCCGGTGGTGGTGCTGTGGATACGGTCGGTTTTGATGGTGGTATATCCGGGAGCACGGTTGACTGAGCCTTTGCCCGCCTTTGGAGCGGGGGGGGGGGGGGGGGGGGGGGGTAGGGGGTGTCCGGGGTGACTAGGGTGATTGGTGCCGGCACCGGCTGGGGGGCAGGGGGTGCTATGGGGGGGCGCTGTCTGGGTCGGCAGTCGGTGCGGGGTGGGGAGCGTCGGTGGGGGGGGGGGGGGGGGGGGGGCTGTGGGGAAAGCGTCTTGGTCGGTGGGCGAGCCAGCGGGTTCCAGATCTCGTAGGGAGATGGTGTCCTGCCTGCCGTCGGGGTGTTCGACGTAGGCGTATTGAGGGTTCACGTGTAGCAGTTGGACCCTCTCGACTAGCGGATCTGTTTTATGGCTCCTCACGTGTCTCTGGAGTAGAACTGGTCCCGAAGTCGTCAGCCAGCATGGAAGCGAGACCCCAGAGGTGGACGTCCTGGGGAAGACAAACAAACGATTGTGAGGGGTCTCATTCGTGGCCATACAGAGGAGCGACTTAATGGAGTGTAGGGTATCGGGTAGGACCTCCTGCCAGCAGGCGATAGGGAGACTCCTTGACCGTAGGGCTAGAAGGACAGCCTTCCAAACTGTCGCATTCTCCCTCTCCACTTGCCCGTTTCCCCGCGGGTTATAGCTCGTCGTTCTGCTCGAGGCGATGCCCTTGCTGAGCAGATATCGACGCAGCTCATCGCTCATGAACAATGGACCCCGGTCGCTGTGGATATAAGCGGGGAAACCAAACAGTGTGAAGATGCTGTGCAGTGCCTTGATCACGGAGGCCGAGGTCATATCGGGCCGGGACAGAAAAAGGGAAGCGGGAGAACTCATCGATGACGGTGAGGAAATAGATGTTATGGTTGGTGGACGGGAGGGGCCCTTTGAAGTCCACGCTTAGTCGCTCAAAGGGCCCAGAGGCCTTTATCAGGCGGGCCCTGTCTGGCCGATAGAATTGCGGTTTGCATTCCGCACAGATCTGGCATGCCTTAGTCATGGCCTTGACCTCCTCTGTGGAGTAGGGTAGGTTGTGGGACTTGATGAAGTGGGCAAGCTGGGTGACCCCAAGGTGGCAGAGGTCATCGTGGATGGCTCTCAGGCGGTCTTTTTGCGCGTTGGCGCACGTGCTGCAGGACAGGGCATCCGGGGGCTCGTTGAGCTTCCCCGGGTGATATTCAATATCGTACGTATAGGTGGAGAGCTCTATCGTCCACCTCAGAATTTTGTCATTCTTTATTTTGCCCCGTTGTGCGTTATCGAACAAAAAGGCGACCGACCGTTGGTCGGTGACGAGGGTGAACCTCCTACCGGCAAGGTAGTGCCTCCAGTGTCGCACGGCCTCCACTATGGCTTGTGCCTCCTTCTCGACTGCAGAGTGCCGAATTTCCGAGGCGGTGAGGGTTCGGGAGAAGAATGCTACTGGTCTGCCCGCCTGGTTGAGGGTAGCAGCCAGGGTGACGTCTGATGCGTCACTTTCTACTTGGAAGGGAATGGCTTCGTCCACCGCGTGCATGGCGGCCTTGATGATGCCGGCCTTGATACGGTTGAAAGCCGACTGGGCCTCAGCCGTCAGGGGAAAATCCGTGGTCTTAATGAGTGGCCGGTCTTTGTCCGCATATCTGGGGACCCACTGGGCGTAATAGGAGAAAAGCCCCAAGCACTGTTTGAGTGCCTTGAGGCCAGGGGGGAGGGGGAGCTCCTTAAGGGGACGCACGCGGTCGGGGTCTGGGCCTAGGACCCTGTTTTCCACGACGTAGCCGAGAATGGCTAGACGGGTTGTGTGGAACACGCATTTCTCTTTGTTGTACGTGAGGTTGAGGGTCCGGGCAGTCTGGAGGAACTTCCTCAGGTTTGAATCGTGGTCCTGCTGGTCATGGCCACAGATGGTGACGTTGTCCAAGTACGGGAAGGTAGCCTGTAAGCCGTACTGGTCCACCATTTGATCCATCGCCCTCTGGAAAACGGAGACTCCGTTTTTAACACCAAAAGGGACCCTGAGGAAGTGAAACAGCCGACCGGCTGCTTCAAAAGCCGTGTACGGGCGGTCCTCTGGGCGGATAGGGAGTTGATGATAGGCCAATTTTAGGTCGACCGTGGAGAATACCCGATACTGGACGATATGAGTCACCATTTCTGCTATGCGGGGAAGTGGGTAAGCATCAAGTTGTGTAAAACGGTTTATGGTCTGGCTATAATCCACTACCAGTCGTTGCTTTTCCCCGGAGCGGACTACCAATACTTGAGCCCTCCAAGGGCTGTTGCTGGCCTCTATGACCCCTTCTTTTAGTAGCCGCTGAACCTCTGATTTGATAAAAGTCATGTCTTGGGTACTGTACCGGCGACTCCTGGTGGCGACAGGCTTACAGTCGGGATGAGGTTCGCGAAGATGGGGGGTGGGCGCAACTTTGAGTCTCGCCAGGCTGCATACCGTGAGTGGGATCAGGGGTCCGCCGAACTTCAGTGTCAGGCTCCGGTGGCTGCACTGAAAGTCCAGGCCGAGCAGCAGGGGGGTGCAGAGTTGAGGAAAGATGTAAAGTTTAAAACGGGTGTATTCAGCGCCTTGAATTGCGAGGTCAGCGACGCAATACCCCGTGATTTGAACCGAATGGGACCCAGAGGCGGGGTGGATGCGCAGAGAGCAGCGCCTTACCGTGTGTGGATGGATACAGCTCTCCGTGCTCCCGGAGTCGAATAGGCAGGGAGTGTCTTGGCCGTTGATTCGCACCCGCATCATCGAGTTCCGCAGGTGTTTCGGCCGCGATTGATCGGGCGTGTTCGCTCCTAGTTGCGGGTAGTCAGAGTCCTCAGTTAAGTCGGACTCACAAAATGGCCGCCGCCGTCGGTCGCACGTGTCGGGGTTCAAAGATGGCCACCGCCAAGATGGCCGCTCCCATGACTCGCACGAGGTCGATGACGCGTCGGAAGTGGGCGCGTCCAGTTGCTGCGCGGCCGCGTTGCGGGGCCTGTGAGACAGGGTGCTTGATCTCTGGGCCTGGTGAGGATTTTGTTTGTGGTCTTTGGGCCCAGCCAGGCAGACTTTAGCGAAGTGCCCTTTCTTCCCGCAGTCGTTGCAGATCGCGGAGCGGGCTGGGCAAAGTTGCCGTGGGTGCTGACCTTGCCCACAGAAATAGCATGGGGAACCCCCGGAGTGAGCGGATCGTCACGCGGCGCAGGCCTATAGCGTGGCCAAGTCTGGTGGGGATCGAGAGGGGCTCGCAAGGTCCGCGGAGTACGTACGGAGGTTATGGTGGGCCATTTCTAGGGAAGAGGCGAGCGTTATCGTGCCTTGCAGATCCTTTACCCCGTCTTCTAGGAGCCGCTGCTGGATGTACGAGTACCTGATACCGGACACAAAGGCATCGCGAATAGGCAAGATCATGTGGGTTTCTGCCGTCACTGCTTTATGGTTGCAGTTCCTCGCGAGCACAGTGAGTCTCTCCACGTACTCGTCCAGAGTTTCCCCGGAACGCTGGCTGCAGGTTGAGAGCAAATGTCTGGCGTGTACCTCATTAATCGGCTTCACAAAGCGTTTTGTCAGTATCTCGACCGCAGCTTCGTAATTTGCAGCGTTTTCGATTGCGGAGGAGAGTCAGTGGCCCACCCGGGCATGTAGTAAACGCAGCTTGCGAGCGCCGTCGGCCTCAGTTGCTGAGGAGTCAAGATAGTCCTCAAAACACCGGAGCCAATATTAAAACATTTCCGGGGCTTCCGGAGACCGAGCGTCCAGGTTGAGTTTCTCCGGCTTTAGAGCGCTGTCCATCTTGATGTGTCTGATGATTAAATTGAGATAACCTCAATCACGACACAGGAGAGAAGATGGATGATTCAAAGGCTATAAACATCTGAGAACTGAACAGCAGCCGAGAAGTGTGCTCATCACATGCTGCCAAGTGAGCCTTATCTTATATACCGTTTCCTGGGGCGGAGCCAGAGGCGGAGTCCCCCAGGGTTCCAAGCCCGGTCTTAAAGGGCCAATGCATTAAAGGTAAGGTACCATTTTATCAGCTACTGATAACATTCATCACATAGGTCGTAGCGTTCTCGATCACGGAGGAGAGTCGGTGGCCCACCCGGGCTTGTAGTAAACGCAGCTTGTGAGCGCCATTGACATCAGTCGCTGAGGAGTCAAGATAGTCCTCAAAACACCGCAGCCAATATTTAAACATTTCCGGGGCTTCCGGAGACCGAGCGTCCAGGTCGAGTTTCTCCGGCTTTAGAGCGCTGTCCATCTCGATGTGTCAGATGATTAAATTGAGATACCCTCAATCACGATACAGGAGAGAAGATCGGTAATTCAAAGGCATTAATCATCAGAGAACTGAACAGCAACCGAGAAGTGTGCTCACCACATGCTGCCAAGTGAGCCTAAACTTATATACCGTTTCCTGGGAACGGAGCCAGAGGCGGAGTCCCCCAGGGTTCCAAGCCCGGTATTAAAGGGCCAATGTATTAACGGTAAGGTACAGTTACAGCAGCTACTGATACCATTCATCACAATCTGTAAGCTCCATTAGGCCCCACAACCTTCCCTATCTCTGTAACTTCCTCCAACCTTCCAACCCCCTATCTCTGTAGCCTCCTCCAGCCCCTACAACCCTCCCTATCTCTGTAACCTCCTCCAGCCCCTCCAACCCTCCCTATCTCTGTAACTTCCTCCAGCCCCTACAACCCTCTCTATCTCTGTAACCTCTTCCAGCCCCTCCAACCCTCTCTATCTCTGTAACCTCCTCCAGCCCCTACAACCCTCTCTATCTCTGTAACCTCCTCCAGCCCCTACAACCCTCTCTATCTCTGTAACCTCCTCCAGCCCCGACAACCCTCTCTATCTCTGTAACCTCCTCGAGCCCCTACAACCCTCTCTATCTCTGTAACATCCTCCAGCCCCTCCAACCCTCTCTATCTCTGCAACTTCCTCCAACCTTCCAACCCTCCTATCTCTGTAGCCTCCTCCAGCCCCTACAACCCTCCCTATCTCTGTAGCCTCCTCCAGCCCCTACAACCCTCTCTATCTCTGTAACCTCCTCCAGCCCCTACAGCCCTCCCTATCTCTGTAACCTCCTCCAGTCCCTACAACGCTCCCTATCTCTGTAACCTCCTCCAGCCCCTACAGCCCTCCCTATCTCTGTAACCTCCTCCAGTCCCTACAACGCTCCCTATCTCTGTAACCTCCTCCAGCCCCTCCAACCCTCCCTATCTCTGTAACTTCCTCCAGCCCCTACAACCCTCCCTATCTCTGTAACCTCTTCCAGCCCCTCCAACCCTCTCTATCTCTGTAACCTCCTCCAGCCCCTACAACCCTCTCTATCTCTGTAACCTCCTCCAGCCCCTACAACCCTCTCTATCTCTGTAACCTCCTCCAGCCCCGACAACCCTCTCTATCTCTGTAACATCCTCCAGCCCCTACAGCCCTCTCTATCTCTGCAACTTCCTCCAACCTTCCAACCCTCCTATCTCTGTAGCCTCCTCCAGCCCCTACAACCCTCCCTATCTCTGTAGCCTCCTCCAGCCCCTACAACCCTCTCTATCTCTGTAACCTCCTCCAGCCCCTACAGCCCTCCCTATCTCTGTAACCTCCTCCAGTCCCTACAACGCTCCCTATCTCTGTAACCTCCTCCAGCCCCTACAACCCTCTCTATCTCTGTAACCTCCTCCAGCCCCTACAACCCTCCCTATCTCTGTAACCTCCTCCAGCCCGTACAACCCTCTCTATCTCTGTAACCTCCTCCAGCCCCTACAACCCTCCCTATCTCTGTAACCTCCTCCAGCCCGTACAACCCTCTCTATCTCTGTAACCTCCTCCAGCCCCTACAACCCTCCCTATCTCTGTAACCTCCTCGAGCCCCTACAACCCTCTCTATCTCTGTAACCTCCTCCAATCCCTACAACCCTCCCTATCTCTGTAACCTCCTCCATCCCCTACAACCCTCCCTATCTCTGTAACCTCCTCCATCCCCCTACATCCCTCCCTATCTCTGTAACCTCCTCGAGCCCCTACAACCCTCTCTATCTCTGTAACCTCCTCCAATCCCTACAACCCTCTCTATCTCTGTAACCTCCTCGAGCACCTTCAAACTCAATGATCCTCCAATTCTGGCCTCTTGACTAACCGTGGTTTGCATCGCTTCACCAATGGCAGTCACACGTTCAGGCGCTCCTCAGAGCCAATGTCTTTGTCGACCGGTATCGTGGCACAGTGGGTGGTGGCGCAATTGGGCAGCACCCTGACACCACTGGGCAGCACCGTGGCACAGTGGTTAGCAGGGTCCCAGGTTCGATTCCCAGCTTGGGTCACTGTCTGTGCGGAGTCTGCACATTCTCCCCGTGTCTGCGTGTTTCCCCCGGGTGCTCCGGTTTCCTCCCACAGTCCAAAGATGTGCAGGTTAGGCGGATTGGCTCAGGATTGATGTGTGGGGGTAATGGGAATGGGCGGTGATGGGGGCATGCGCTGGTGGTGTGGGTTAAGGGTAGTGGGGCCTTGGTAAAGTGCTCTTTCGGAGGTCGGAGGTCAGACTCGATGGGCTGAATGGTCACCTTCTGCACTGTTGGGATTCTATTAAAAAAAACCGCCCCCAAAATCTCTTGGTGTGTCTGAATTTTATGCCTTGTGCAGCCTGAGAGAAACAAAGTGCCTGAATATTTTTGGCTCCGGGATATAAACACTGGTTTTCTGCTCTTGCACTGGCAGACAGTCGGTACAGTGCGGAAGTGTATCCCTGGCTCGGTTTTCCTCTCTCTGAGGAGGTGATAGCCCCCCTACTCCTCGCACTAGCTCAGTGGAGGCCATGTTGGATCCTGGCATTTTCCTGCTGAGTGTGTGTGTGTGTGTCTGGGGCACTGTTCCATACCAGGGCTGTGGCATCTTTCTGTTTAGTTTCCTGGGACCGCGACCTTGTTTTTAAAATCTGAATGGCTCCCCGAGGGGAAGCGATGCTCTGCTTGCAGTGAGAAACCACTCCCGCTACCCCCCCCCCCCCCCCGACCCCCCAGAGAGCCAGCTCCTGAGGGGCCTGCCAGTCCCACACGCTTCACGCCAGGCTTAACTGCCTGCCTTGTGGAGGCACTGAGCACCAAGGCTGGGATCTCCCGGCTGGGGGAGTGGGTGCTGGGGGTGGCAAGTCAAACAGAGCCATCAAGCCCTGAGGCCTGCATGTGTCAGGGTGAGGGATGGGCTGTGAGGTCCATGTGTGCTGCCCATTCACTGGATGGGCCGGGGCGAGTTTGCCCGAGTGGTGTGGTGGAGGGTCGCCAGGGCACTGCTTACAATGGAATGGGTCAGGCTGAAATCAGGCAGAGCTGGGCAGGCCCATCCCCAGTCTGAGTTATGCAGCTGAGACCCTGTGATTGGTGTGGGTGAGAGGGTTAAAGATTGATGTCTTCCTATTCAGGGCAGCACGGTGGCACAGTGGTCCCAGGTTCGATCCCGGCTCTAAGTCACTGTCCGTGTGGAGTTTGCACATTCTCCCCGTGTTTGTGTGGGTTTTGCCCCCACAACCCAAAGATGTGCAGGGTAGGTGGATTGGCCATGCTAAATTGCCCCTTAATTGGAATGAAAATAATTGGGTACACTAAATTTAAAAAAATATATATCTTCCTATTCACTGTCCCATGTGTGAGGGTGTGCTTGTGTGTGTGTGTGTGAGTGTGTGAGTGAGTGCACGTATCAGACTGTGTGTCAGTGTGTGTGTGTGGATGAGTGTGTGTGTGTGTGTGTGTGTGTGAGTGCACGTATCAGACTGTGTGTCAGTGTGTGTGTGTGGATGAGTGTGTGTGTGTGTGTGTGAGTGAGTGCACGTATCAGACTGTGTGTCAGTGTGTGTGTGTGGATGAGTGTGTGTGTGTGTGTGTCAGTGTGTGTGTGGATGAGTGTGTGTGTGTGTGTGAGTGCACGTATCAGACTGTGTGTCAGTGTGTGTGTGTGGATGAGTGTGTGTGTGTGTGTGTGTGTGAGTGCACGTATCAGACTGTGTGTCAGTGTGTGTGTGTGGATGAGTGTGTGTGTGTGTGTGTCAGTGTGTGTGTGGATGAGTGTGTGTGTGTGTGTGAGTGCACGTATCAGACTGTGTGTCAGTGTGTGTGTGTGGATGAGTGTGTGTGTGTGTGAGTGAGTGCACGTATCAGACTGTGTGTCAGTGTGTGTGTGTGGATGAGTGTGTGTGTGAGTGAGTGCACGTATCAGACTGTGTGTCAGTGTGTGTGTATGGATGAGTGTGTGTGTTTCAAGGTGTGTATCAGTGTCTGTGTGTGTGTCAGTGTGTGCTAGACTGTGCCAGTGTGTATGTGTGCCAGTGCGTGTTTGCATCAGTGAGTGATGGCTAAAAGGGGTCATGAAATATCTTTAGCAAACAGGGTTAAGGAAAATCCCAAAGCCTTTTATTCATATATAAGGAGCAAGAGGGTAACTAGAGAAAGGGTTGGCCCACTCAAGGACAAAGGAAGAGGTGGAATCAGAGAAAATGGGTGAGATTCTTAACAAGTACTTTTCATCGGTATTCACCGAGGAGAGGGACATGACAGATGTTGAGGTTAGGGATGGATGTTTGATTACTCTAGGTCAAGTTGGCATAAGGAGGGAGGATATGTTGGGTATTCTAAAAGGCATTAAGGTGACAAGTCCCCATGTCCGGATGGGATCTATCCCAGGTTACTGAAGAAAGTGAGAGAGGAAATAGCTGGGGCCTTAACAGATATCTTTGAAGCATCCTTGAACACAGGTGAGGTCCCAGAGGGAGACTGGAGAATTCTTAAGGTTGTCCCCTTGTTTAAGAAGGGTAGCAGGGATAATCCAGGGAATTATAGACCTGTGAGCTTGATGTCAGTGGTAGGGAAGCTGCTGGAAAAGATACTGAGGGATAGGATCTAATCCCATTTGGAAGAAAATGGGCTTATCAGTGATAGGCAACATGGTTTTGTGCAGGGAAGGTCATGTCTTACCAACTTAATAGAATTCTTTGAGGAAGTGAGAAAGTTGATTGATGAGGGAAGGGCTGTAGATGTCACATACATGGACTTCAGTAAGGCATTTGATAAGGTGCCCCATGGTAGGCTAATGGAGAGAGTGAAGTCTCATGGGGTCCAGGGTGTACTAGCAGGATGGATAAAGAACTGGCTGGGCAACAGGAGACAGAGAGTAGTGGTGGAAGGGAGTTTCTCAAAATGGAGAACTGTGATTAGTGGTGATCCACAGGGATCCGTGCTGGGAACACTGTTGTTTGTGATATACATAAATGATCTGGACGAAGGTATAGGTGGTCTGATTAGCAAGTCTGCAAATTACACTAAGATTGGTGGAGTAGCAGATAGCGAGGAGGACTGTCAGCGAATACAGTAGAATATAGATCGATTGGAGAGTTGGGCGGAGAAATGGCAGATGGAGTTCAATCCGGGCAAATGCGAGGTGATGCATTTTGGAAGATCTAATTCAAAAGCAGACTAGACGGTCAATGGAAGAGTCCTGGGGAAAATTGATGTACAGAGAGATCTGGGAGTTCAGGTCCATTGTACCCTGAAGGTGGCAACGCAGGTCGATAGAGTGGTCAAGAAGGCATACAGCATACTTGCCTTCATCGGACGGGGTATTGAGTACAAGGGTTGGCAGGTCATGTTACAGTTGTATAGGACTTTGGTTAGGCCACATTTGGAATACTGCGTGCAGTTCTGGTCACCACATTACCAGAAGGATGTGTATGCTTTAGAGAGGGTGCAGAGGAGGTTCACCAGGATGTTGCCTGGTATGGAGGGTGCTAGCTATGAAGAAAGGTTGAGTAGATTAGGATTGTTTTCGTTGGAAAGACGGAGGTTGAGGGGAGACCTGATTGAGGTCTACGAAATTATGAGAAGTATGGACAGGGTGGATAGCAACAAGCTTTTTCCAAGAGTGGGGGTGTCAGTTACAAGGGATCACGATTTCAAGGTGAGAGGGGGAAAGTTTAAGGGAGATGTGCGTGGAAAGTTTTTTACGCAGAGGGTGGTGGGTGCCTGGAATGCTTTGCCAGCGGAGGTGGTAGAGGCGGGCACGATATCATCATTTAAGATGCATCTGGACAGATATATGAACGGGTGGGGAACAGAGAGAAGTAGACCTTGGAAAATAGGCAACAGGTTTAGATAAAGGATCTGGATCGGCGCAGGCTGGGAGTGCCGAAGGGCCTGATCCTGTGCTGTAATTTTCTTTGTTCTTTACAGGTCATGTTACAGTTGTGTAGGACTTTGGTTGGGCCACATTTGGAATACTGCGTGCAGTTCTGGTCGCCACATTACCAAAAGGATGTGGATGCTTTGGAGAAGGTGCAGAGGAGGTTCACCAGGATGTTGCCTGGTATGGAGGGCGCTAGCTATGAAGAGAGGTTGAGTAGATTAGGATTATTTTCATTAGAAAGACGGAGGTTGAGGGGGGACCTCATTGAGGTCTACAAAATCATGAGAGATATAGACAGGGTAGATAGCAAGAAGTTTTTTCCCAGAGTGGGGGACTCAATTACTAGGGGTCACGAGTTCAAGGTGAGAGGGGAAAGGTTTAAGGGAGATATGCGTGGAAAGTTCTTTAGGCAGAGGGTGGTGGGTGCCTGGAACGCATTGCCGGCAGAGGTGGTAGAGGCGGGCACGATAGCGTCATTTAATATGAATCTAGACAGATACCTGAATGGGCAGAGAGCAGAGGGATACAGATCCTTAGAAAATAGGAGACAGGTTTAGATAACGGATCTGGATCGGCGCAGGCTTGGAGGGCCGAAGGGCCTGTTCCTGTGCTGTAATTTTTCTTTGTTCTGTGATGGTGCATGTGTGTCTGTGTGTACCAGTGTTGCATGTGACAGCGCGTGTGTCAGTGTGTGTGTCACTGTTTGTCAGTGTGTGTAAATGTCAGTGTATGTCAGTGAGTGTGTCAGTGTGTGTGTCAGTGAGTGTGTCAATGTGTGTGTCCGTGTGTGTCAAGGCAAATCAATGTGCGTAAGTGTCAGTGTGTGTGTCCGTGTGCGTGTGTCTCAGTGGGGGGGGGTGTCACTGCGTATGTGTCAGTGTGTGTGTCGGATTTTCTTCTATGTACAGCTCATGTATGTGTGTGTCAGTGAGTGTCAGTGTGTCTGTCAGTGTGTGTGTGTCAGTGAGTGTCAGTGTGTGTGTGTCAGTGTGTGTGTCAGTGTGTGTGTCAGTGTGTTTGTGTCAGTGTGTTTGTGTCAGTGTGTGTGTCAGTGTGTGTGTGTCAGTGTGTGTGACTGTGTGTGTGTCAGTGTGTGTGTCAGTGAGTGTGTCAATGTGTGTGTCCGTGTGTGTCAGTGAGTGTCAGTATGTGTGTGTCAGTGTGTGTGTCAGTGTGTTTGTGTCAGTGTGTTTGTGTCAGTGTGTGTGTGTCAGTGTGTGTGACTGTGTGTGTGTCAGTGTGTGTGTCAGTGAGTGTGTCAATGTGTGTGTCCGTGTGTGTCAGTGCAAATCAATGTGTGTAAGTGTCAGTGTGTGCGTCCATGTGCGTGTGTCTCAGTGGGGGGGGGGGTGTCACTGCGTATGTGTCAGTGTGTGTGTCGGATTTTCTTCTATGTACAGCTCACGTATGTGTGTGTCAGTGAGTGTCAGTGTGTCTGTCAGTGTGTGTGTGTCAGTGAGTGTCAGTGTGTGTGTGTCAGTGTGTGTGTCAGTGTGTGTGTCAGTGTGTTTGTGTCAGTGTGTTTGTGTCAGTGTGTGTGTCAGTGTGTGTGTGTCAGTGTGTGTGACTGTGTGTGTGTCAGTGTGTGTGTCAGTGAGTGTGTCAATGTGTGTGTCCGTGTGTGTCAGTGAGTGTCAGTGTGTCTGTCAGTGTGTGTGTGTCAGTGAGTGTCAGTGTGTGTGTGTCAGTGTGTGTGTCAGTGTGTCTGTCAGTGTGTGTGTGTGACAGTGTGTTTGTGTCAGTGTGTTTGTGTCAGTGTTTGTGTGTGTGTCAGTGTGTGTGACTGTGTGTGTGTCAGTGTGTGTCAGTGAGTGTGTGTCAGTGTGTGCGTGTGTCAGTGTGTGCATGTGTGTGTGTGTGTGCCAGCGTGTATGAGCGTGTGTGTGTGTTTGTCAGTGTGTGCGTCAATGTGTTTGTCAGTGTGTGTGTGAGTGTCAGTGTGGGTGTGTATGTGTTAGTGTGTGTATATGTGTCAGTGTGAGTGTGTGTCTGTGTCAGTGTGTGTGTGTCAGTGTGTGTGACAGTGTGTGTCAGTATGTGTGTGTGTGTGTTAGTGTCTGTGTCAGTGCGTGTCAGTGTGTGTGTGTCAGTGTGTGTTAGTGTCTCTGTCAGTGTGTGCGTGAGTGTGTGTGCGTGTGTCAGTGTGTGTTTGTGTTTGTGAGTGTGTGCATCAGTGTGTGTGTCAGTGTGTATGTGTGTGTGCGTGTTTCAGTGTGTGTGTGTCTGCATGTGAGTGTCAGTGTTTGTGTTTGTGTGTCGGTGTGTGTCAGCGTGTGTGTGTCAGTGTGTGTGTGTCAGTGTGTGTGTGTGTCAGTGTGTGTGTGTGCCAGTGTCAGTGTGTGTGTGTCTGCATGTGAGTGTCAGTGTGTGTGTTTGTGTGTCAGTGTGTGTGTGTCAATGTGTGTCGGTGTGTGTGTGTCAATGTGTGTCGGTGTGTGTGTGTCAATGTGTGTCGGTGTGTGTGTGTCAATGTGTGTCGGTGTGTGTGTGTCAATGTGTGTCGGTGTGTGTGTGCCAGTGTGTGTGTGTCAGTGTGTGTGTGTCAATGTGTGTCGGTGTGTGTGTGTCAATGTGTGTCGGTGTGTGTGTGCCAGTGTGTGTGTGTCAGTGTGTGTGTGTCAATGTGTGTCGGTGTGTGTGTGTCAATGTGTGTCGGTGTGTGTGTGTCAATGTGTGTCGGTGTGTGTGTGTCAATGTGTGTCGGTGTGTGTGTGCCAGTGTGTGTGTGTCAGTGTGTGCGTGTCAATGTGTGTCGGTGTGTGTGTCAGTGTGTGTGTGCCAGTGTGTGTGTCAGCTTGTGTGTGTGTGTAGCAGTGTGTGTGTATGTGTGTGTCAGTGTGTGTGTGTCAGTGTGTGTGTGTGTCAGTGTGTGTGTCAGTGTGTGTCAGTGTGTGTGTGTCAGTGTGTGTGTGTGTGTCAGTGTGTGTGTGTGTCAGTGTGTGTGTCAGTGTGTGTCAGTGTGTGTGTGTCAGTGTGTGTCAGTGTGTGTCAGTGTGTGTGTGTCAGTGTGTGTGTGTGTGTCAGTGTGTGTGTGTGTCAGTGTGTGTGTCAGTGTGTGTGTGTGTCAGTGTGTGTCAGTGTGTGTGTGTCAGTGTGTGTCAGTGTGTGTGTGTCAGTGTGTGTGTGTGTGTCAGTGTGTGTGTGTGTCAGTGTGTGTGTGTGTCAGTGTGTGTGTCAGTGTGTGTGTGTCAGTGTGTATGTTTGTCCGTGTGTGTGTGTGTGTCAGTGTGTGTGTGTGTCAGTGTGTGTGTGTGTGTCAGTGTGTGTGTGTCAGTGTGTGTGTGTGTGTCAGTGTGTGTGTGTCAGTGTGTGTGTGTGTCCGTGTGTGTGTGTGTCCGTGTGTGTGTGTGTCAGTGTGTGTGTGTGTCCGTGTGTGTGTGTGTCAGTGTGTGTGTGTATCAGTGTGTGTGTGTCTGTGTGTGTGTCAGTGTGTGTGTGTGTCCGTGTGTGTGTGTGTCAGTGTGTGTGTGTATCAGTGTGTGTGTGTCTGTGTGTGTGTCAGTGTGTGTGTGTCTGTGTGTGTATCAGTGTGTGTGTGTCAGTGTGTGTGTGTCAGTGTGTGTGTGTCTGTGTGTGTATCAGTGTGTGTGTGTCAGTGTGTGTGTGTGTCAGTGTGTGTGTGTGTGTGTCAGTGCGTGTGTGTGTCAGTGTGTGTGTGTGTGTCAGTGTGTGTGTGTGTCAGTGTGTGTGTGTGTCAGTGTGTGTGTGTGTGTGTCAGTGCGTGTGTGTGTCAGTGTGTGTGTGTGTGTCAGTGTGTGTGTGTCTGTGTGTGTATCAGTGTGTGTGTGTCAGTGTGTGTGTGTGTCAGTGTGTGTGTGTGTGTCAGTGTGTGTGTGTGTCAGTGTGTGTGTCAGTGTGTGTGTGTCTGTGTGTGTATCAGTGTGTGTGTGTCAGTGTGTGTGTGTGTCAGTGTGTGTGTGTGTCAGTGTGTGTGTGTGTGTGTCAGTGCGTGTGTGTGTCAGTGTGTGTGTGTGTGTCAGTGTGTGTGTCAGTGCCTCTCCAAGGCACTGCTCATGTACAATGCTGGTCTAGCCTGTCCCAGTTGTATTGAGACACTGAGTACTGTTTTTCTGCCCTGCCACCCTGCTCTGTCCTGGCATGCTATAGATGTACAGTAAACGTGACCTTGTAACATTAGTACAAGGCAGTGCGGGCTCCGTGATTCTTCGAAATGCTGGGGGAGGGGGAAATGCCCTATTGCTCGAAGGAACTGAACAGCGGTTCGATTCAATAAGGAGGGGATAGCCCGGCCTGTCAGAGACTGGTAGACTCTGCACCAGCCAGCCTGTCCTATCAGCTGTGTTTACACCACGGGTGGCGTGGAGGGTCAAAGGTGGCATTTCCCCATGGGCCAGCCTTGTTCCGGGAGCAGTTTTTAGTTTGCTGAACAATCAACGTGCCCTCTGCATCTGAACACACCCAGTATCATTCCAGCAATCAGCAATCTGAGCTCAGCAGTTACTCAATGCCAAGAACTTTACAAAACTCTTAACCCTGTCGCTTCCAACGCCTCTCTCCGTCTTCACCTTTCCAGGCACAATCTCAAATTCAATTCCTCTAGTTCATTACACACAAAGACAGCCTGCAGCACCTCTCTCTCTCTCTCTCTCTTTCTGACTCTCTCTCTCTCTCTCCTTCTAACTCTCTCTCTGACCCTCTCTCCTTCTGACTCTCTCTCTCCTGACTCTCTCTCTTTCTGACTCTCTCTCTCTCCTTCTGACTCTCTCTCCTGACTCTCTCTCTTTCTGACTCTCCCTCTCTCTCCTTCTAACTCTCTCTCTGACCCTCTCTCTTTCTGACTCTCTCTCTCTCTCCTTCTGACTCTCTCTCTCTCTCCTGACTCTCTCTCTTTCTGACTCTCTCTCTCTCTCCTTCTCTCTCTCTGACTCTCTCTCCTTCTGACTCTCCCTCTCTCTCCTTCTAACTCTCTCTCTGACTCTCTCTCTTAATTCTCCCTCCTTCTGACTCTCTCTCTGACTCTCTCTCTCCTTCTGACTCTCTCTCTCTCTCCTTCTGACTCTCTCTCCTGATTCTCTCTCCTCCTGACTCTCTCCTTCTGGAGTGGGTTCTCCGTAGCCTGACGTTGAAATTGGGATTGGTGATTGGGCGGAGAATGAATTCCGATGCAGGAATCGGGGCAGATGTCGGTCTGCCATGCCCTGCCCCCTCCAAACCACCATCATCGGGCTGTACACCGCGCGCCATTGGTGTGTCATCGGCTGGCCCATCCGTGATGCTCCGCCGCCGATGGGCTGTGTTCCCGACAGCGCCGGCCACGTGTGCTCCCAGCGGTCGGGAAACCGGATTGTCGGCTGTGGACAGTGTCCAACACCGCCACACCCGTCCGGGGTCCGGGTTCATACCACTGGCCGGGGGGGGGGGGGGGGGGGGTACGGCTGGGTGCAGTGTCCAACGCCGCCACACCCATCCGGGGCCGGGGGGGGGGGTACGGCTGGGTGATGTGTCCAACACCGCCACACCCATCCGGGGCCGGGGGGGGGTACGGCTGGGTGATGTGTCCAACACCGCCACACCCATCCGGGGCCGGGGGGGGTACGGCTGGGTGCAGTGTCCAACACCGCCACACCCATCGGGGCCGGGGGGGGGGGGGTACGGCTGGGTGCAGTGTCCAACACCGCCACACCCATCCGGGGCCGGGGGGGGGTACGGCTGGGTGCAGTGTCCAACACCGCCACACCCATCCGGGGCCGGGGGGGGGGGGGGTACGGCTGGGTGCAGTGTCCAACACCGCCACACCCATCCGGGGCCGGGGGGGGGGTACAGCTGGGTGCAGTGTCCAACACCGCCACACCCATCCGGGGCCGGGGGGGGGTACGGCTGGGTGCAGTGTCCAACACCGCCACACCCATCCGGGGCCGGGGGGGGGGGGGGGGGGGTACGGCGGGGTGCAGTGTCCAACACCGCCACACCCATCCGGGGCCGGGGGGGGGGGGGGGGGGTACGGCTGGGTGCAGTGTCCAACGGCGACACACCCGTCCGGGGCCGGGGGGGGGATACGGCTGGGTGCAGTGTCCAACTCCGCCACACCCATCCGGGGCCGGGGGGGGGTACGGCTGGGTGCTGTGTCCAACGCCGCCACACCCATCCGGGGTCCATACCACTGGCCGAGGGGTGGGGGGGGGGGGGGGGTACGGCTGGGTGCAGTGTCCAACGCCGCCACACCCATCCGGGGCCGGGGGGGGGTACGGCTGGGTGCTGTGTCCAACACCGCCACACCCATCCGGGGTCCATACCACTGGTCGGGGGGTGGGGGGGGGGGGGGGGGGGGTACGGCTGGGTGCAGTGTCCAACACCGCCACACCCATCCGGGGCCGGGGGGGGGGGGGGTACGGCTGGGTGCAGTGTCCAACACCGCCACACCCATCCGGGGCCGGGGGGGGGGGGTACGGCTGGGTGCAGTGTCCAACGCCGCCACACCCATCCGGGGGCCGGGGGGGGGGGTACAGCTGGGTGCAGTGTCCAACACCGCCACACCCATCCGGGGCCGGGGGGGGTACGGCTGGGTGCAGTGTCCAACACCGCCACACCCATCCGGGGCCGGGGGGGGGGTACGGCTGGGTGCAGTGTCCAACACCGCCACACCCATCCGGGGCCCATACCACTGGCCGAGGGGTGGGGGGGGGGGGTACGGCTGGGTGCAGTGTCCAACGCCGCCACACCCATCCGGGGTCCATACCACTGGCCCGGGGGGGGGGGGGGGGGGGGGGGGGGGGGGGGGGGGGTACGGCTGGGTGTTTCTTCTCTCTGCTTCCTGCTCTCTCTCCTGATTCTATCTCTCATTGTGTTTCTTCTCTCTGCTTCCTGCTTTCCCTCCTGACTCTCTCTCTCATTGTGTTTCTTCTCTCTGCTTCCTGCTCTCTCTCCCGACTCTCTCTCATTGTGTTTCTTCTCTCTGCTTCTGCTCTCTCTCCTGATTCTCTCTCTCTGCCTCTGTCTCTAATTCTGTAGCTCTCTCTGCTTCTCGTTCAGTCTCTCTCTCACTCTCTATCTCTCCCTCTCTTCCTGCCTCTCGTTGTGCGTGTCTCTCTCCCTGTCTCTCCCTCTCTTAAGTCTCTCTCTCCCTCTCCTCCTGTGACTTACTCGCTTAGTTTATTTCTCCCCCTCGTTCTGTCTCTCATTCTCTGACTCTGTGACTCTTTCTCACTCTTTCTTTCTAGTTCCGTCTCTCTCACTCTGCCTCTCACCCTCTCTCTAATGTGTTGGGTAAGCTGGGTCTGCGAGGACTGCATTTGATGCAGTGTAGAGAGAGACAGACTTCCAACACTTGAGGAAATGCCTCAAATGCCCCAAATGCCTTATTGAACACTTAACTATAATACATACTTTAACTGTGGGTTGACACTATGCTGACCTGAGTGGAGACCTGAGGCTAACCTGACCAGACTATCTTACTACCACATGGTGTTTGTACTAGTTGCTGCTCACGAGCTCTGACTGTCTCAGAGGCTGCATCCCAAGAGAGCGGGAAAACTGGTGCCCTCTGGCTTTATAGTGGTCGTGTCCTGTCTGGTGATTGGCTGCTGTGTTCTGTGTGTTCATTGGTCATCCTGTGTGTCAATCAATGTCTGTCTGTGCACCATCATATACTTGGATGTATATTATGACATCGCCCCCACTTTAAAAAAAAAATGTGTCAATAAATAATGAGTATGTGTATAGGAACCTAACTATATACAGAATATGTTAATTATATACATGGGAAGGTGTGTAGTGCAGATAGAGGGTAGATAACACATGAGAAAAAAACGATATGTACAGATGTGTAAATGATGAGATAACAAGGTAATGCAACATTCAGTCTATAAATTCAGTCTCTGTGGCGAGCAACGAATTCTAGTTGACCGCTTCAAGGGTGGGTCAGGGGCCACCTTCACCTGAATGGGCGGAACTGCCTCCAATGCGGTGGTCGTAGAGGTCGGTAGAATAACTGGCAGATCGGTGGCCTCAAGGAAGGGCGCGTCCTGAGGAAGCAGTTTCCAAGGGGGGGCATCACGGTCAATTGGCGGGTGCGGAAGTCTACGCAGTGTCCACCTGTTACTCCGGAGAAAGGAGCCATCAGCCATGTGAACGAGGAACGATCTCGGGGCCACTTGCTTGACCACCACAGCTGTGGCGGACCAGCCACCATCAGGCATCTGAACACGAACTCGGTCAGCAGGGACCAGCACAGGGAGATCTGTGGCATGGGCGTCGTACGCCAACTTGCATTGGGCCTGAGACTGCTGCATCCTCTGTATGACCGGGAAGTTGCCAAGGTCCGGGATGTGGATGGCCGGCACCATCGTTCGCAGTGTGCGGTTCATAAGGAGCCACGCTGGGGACAGCCCAGTGGACAGAGGGGTCGCTCTATAGGCCAACAGCGCCAGGTTGAAATCAGAACCCGAGTCAGCCCAATGGACAGAGGAGTCGCCCTGTAGGCTAACACCGCCAGGTTGAAATCAGAACCCGAGTCAGCCCAATGGACAGAGGAGTCGCCCTGTAGGCCAACAGCGCCAGGTTGAAATCAGAACCCGAGTCAGCCCAATGGACAGAGGAGTCGCCCTGTAGGCCAACAGCGCCAGGTTGAAATCAGAACCCGAGTCAGCCCAATGGACAGAGGGGTCGCTCTATAGGCCAACAGCGCCAGGTTGAAATCAGAACCCGAGTCAGCCCAATGGACAGAGGAGTCGCCCTGTAGGCTAACACCGCCAGGTTGAAATCAGAACCCGAGTCAGCAGCTTTGCACAATAGTCTTTTAACGATGTGGACCCCTTTTTCGGCCTTCCCATTCGACTGGGGTAGTGGGAGCTGGATATGACGTGATGAAAGTTGTACAGCCGGGCAAAATCTGACACTTCTGGCTGAAGAAGCAGGGGCTGTTGTTCCTCATCACCGTGAGTCGGATCCCATGCCAGGCAGAAGTCTCCTTGCATGCCTTGATTACCGTCGCTGATGTGAGGTCAGCCAGTTTGACCACTTTGGGGTAGTTGGAAAAGCAGTCCACTAGGAAGACATAGTCACGCCCCTTGGCATGGAACAGGTCAACACCAACTTTGGACCATGGGGAGGTCACCATTTCATACGGCTGTAGAGTCCCTTTAAGCTGAGCCGGCTGGAATCTTTGACACGTTGGGCAATTGAGGACCGCGTTGGCGATATCGTGTCTGATGCCTGGCCAGTACACTGCCTCTCGGGCTCGACGGTGACATTTTTCGACCCCCAGGTGACCCTCGTGGATTTGGCCGAGGACCAAATCTCGCATGCTGTGTGGGATCACAATTCTGTCAGGCTTCATAAGGATGCCGTCTACCACCGCTAGATCATCCTTGAAATTATAAAACTGGGGACACTGCCCCTTTTGCCAACCATTC
Organism: Scyliorhinus canicula; assembly: GCF_902713615.1. Taxonomy (NCBI): domain Eukaryota; kingdom Metazoa; phylum Chordata; class Chondrichthyes; order Carcharhiniformes; family Scyliorhinidae; genus Scyliorhinus; species Scyliorhinus canicula. The sequence continues at coordinate 73,409,007 of NC_052157.1, forward strand.
GTGCGGTGCTCCATGACCCGCTGGAGCAGAGATCCCTGGCCGTCTCCTCACGAATTTGCACGACCCTCTCATCAGTGGCCGGAAAGTTGGAGGCACAGAATTGGACCTGTGCGTCTATTTGACAGACAAAGTCAGTCTGCTCACACGGTGTGGTGATAGATCTGGAGAGTGCATCGGCAACAATGAACTCTTTGCCCGGGGTGTACCCCGGTTGAAATCATAGCGGCGTAGCTTCAGGAGGATGCGTTGTAGCCGTGGCGTCATGTCATTGAGGTCTTTTTGGATGATGTGGACCAATGGCCTGTGGTCCGTCTCGACCGTGAATTTGGGGAGGCCATACACATAAACATGGAACTTGTCTATCCCTGTGAGGAGGCCCAGGCATTCTTTCTCAATCTGAGCGTATCGTTGCTCAGTGGGTGTCATGGCTCTAGAGGCATATGCAACTGGGGCCCAGGAGGAGGAGTCGTCCCGCTGGAGGAGCACTGCCCCAATGCCAGCCTGGCTCACGTCGGTGGATATTTTCGTTTCCTTGGCGGGGTCGAAAAACGCCAGCACCGGGGCCTTGGTGAGTTTCACCCTGAGCTCATACCACTCTTGCTCATGAGCGGGTCGTCACTGGAAGTCCGTCGTTTTTTTTACAAGATGGCGGAGGGCTGTGGTGTGTGACGTCAGGTTGGCAATGAACTTCCCAAGAGAAGTTGACCATGCCGAGAAAGCGGAGGACCGCTTTCTTGTCCTCCGGGGTCTTCATGGCATTAATTGCCGAAACCTTGTCCACATCTGGCTGCACGCCGTGCTGCGAAATGTGGTCGCCAAGGAATTTGATTTCTGTTTGACCGAATGAGCATTTGGCTCTGTTGAGTCGGAGGCCATGCTCGTGGATCCTGGGGAACACCCGCTTGAGGCGATCGATGTGTTCTTGAGGTGTTGTGATGTACAAGATGTTTCCCCCAGCAGCTCAGGTACAGAAAGGAAGCTGTGGGGGATACACGGGCTCTTATACCCCACCTTACTGGGCGGAGCTACCTTACAGTCCTAACCAATGGGTGACTAGTGTTACATACCATCGGGCCAATGAGCAGCGCGTCTTCTCCACCAATGGTGTCTCGGCATTGCTAGGTACCGTAGTACCTCTAGTCATACTACCACATTCACCCCATGTTGAAAAAAGAATCCAGCGGGGGGGCAGGGGGGGAGGGGGGATGCGGCTTGGTCGCCCAGCCATAACTGGCGGTCCGCACGGGTTGAATAGCATAACTGGTAGTATGACTAGTGTTGAGGTACTGCACTACTCTCGAACTGCATCTGCCCATAACTATTTACAAAGACATAATACAGTTTCGCAATTTCACAATTGGCCATGTACATGTCACATTAAAAATCTATGGGCGGTATTCTCCGCCGGCTCCTAAAATCGCGGAGGTCGTCGTGAACTCGGCCGAGGTTCACGGCCTCGGGGCCCGCTCCCCGCACCTAATTCACCCCCACCCGGGGGGCGAGGAGCGGGCCCCCGTTGTTCCCGGCCGCAACCTCGGCCGCCGGAAATGACATCCGAACGGCGCTTCGCAGATGTGATCCGCGCATGCGCAGGAACCCGCGTATGCGCGGATGACATCAGCGCGCAGACGACGTGAACCCGCGCATGCGCGGTGCCATCTTTCTCCACCACCGCCCGGCAAGATGTGGCGGCTTGATCTTGCCGGGCGGCGGAGGGGAAAGAGTGCATCCGTTTTGGACGCAGGCCTGACGATCGGTGGGCACCGATCGCAGGCCTGTCCCCTCTGGAGCACAGTCACGGTGTTCCTGTCCAAATCGGGCCCCTGGATACCCCAAACGGGCATCCGGCGCCCGTTTCACGAATGCAGCGACCAGGTGTGGTTGATTTTTCCGAGGGGGGGGTGAGAATCGCGGGGGCGCCGGGGGGGGGGGGGCGTAAAAAATGTCGGGAGGCCCTCCCACGTCACGTGTGGAGCGGAGAATTCCGCCCTATATACAGTTCATAGCGACTCAATCAGACGGTCGGGGGCCTTGGTGGCGCTTTGCGATCGACGGAGCTTCGGCGGAGACGTTGGTGGAGGTGCAGGCATCTGTGAATCCGGGAGCGTGGATCCAGTCCCGGTAGCGGCTTCAACATCCCTAGATGGCACTGGTGAGGGTGGCTGACCCGGGAAGGGGGCATCCAGACAGCTAGATGGCGCTGGTGAGGGTGGCTGACCCGGGAAGGGTGCATCCAGACAGCTAGATGGCGCTGGTGAGGGTGGCTGACCCGGGAAGGGGGCATCCAGACAGCTAGATGGCGCTGGTGAGGGTGGCTGACCCGGGAAGGGGGCATCCAGACAGCTAGATGGCGCTGGTGGGGAGGTTGACTGACCAGGGAAGGGAGCGTCTGCAGTGTGCAGCGGTGGGCGGGGGGGTCCAGGCAGGGCCGTGGGGAAAACCGGTTGTCCAGGGAAGGGGGCGACAGTGAGGTGCGCCGGTGGGGAGGAGGGTGGGGCTGGTGGCGAAGGCGAGGGAGGGGATCCGGCGGGAGCCAGGTCTCGTAGGGAGACCGTGTCTTGTCGGCCATCGGGGTACTCCATGTATGCGTACTGGGGGTTAGCGTGGAGTAGATGGACCCTCTTGACCAACGGGTCCGACTTGTGCGCCCGCACGTGTTTCAGGAGCAGGATGGACCCGGGGGCTGCCAGCCAGGTCGGGAGCGGGGTCCCTGAGGAAGACTTCCTGGGGAAGACAAGGAGACGTTCATGAGGTGTTTAATTAGTTGCGGTGCAGAGCAGAGACCGGATGGAGTGGATGGCGTCTGGGAGACCTCCTGCCAGCGGGAGACTGGGAGATTCCTGGACCGTAGGGTCAGTAGGACGGTCTTCCAGACCGTTCCATTCTCCCTCTCAATTTGTCTGTTACCCCGGGGGTTATAACTGGTCGTCCTGCTCGAGGCAATGCCCTTGCTAAGCAGGAATTGGCGCAGTTCATCACTCATAAAGGAGGACCCCCTATCACTGTGTACCTAGGCGGGGAATCCAAACAGGGAAAAAAATGCTGTGGAGGGCTTTGATGATGGTGGTTATGGTCATGTCGGGGCAGGGGATGGCGAACGGGAAGCGGGAGTACTCGTCAATTACGTTCAGGAAGTACGTGTTGCGGTTGGTAGAGGGGAGGGGACCATTGAAGTCCATGCTGAGGTGTTTAAAGGGACGGGAATCCTTTATCAGATGCGCTTTCTCCGGATGGTAGAAGTGCGGCTTGCACTCCGCGCTGATTTGGCAGTTCCTAGTGACTGTCCTGACCTCCTCGATGGAGTAGGGCGGGTTGCGGGTCTTTACGAAATGGGAGAAACGAGTGAATCCCGGGTGGCAGAGGTCCTCGTGGAGCGCCCGGAGTCGGCCCACTTGTGCATTGGCACATGTGCCGTGGGACAGGGCACCAGGAGGCTCATTTCGCTTATCGTTCTTTATCTTGCCCCGCTGTACATTGTCGAACATGAAAGCTACCGACCGTTGGTCAGTGAGGAGCGTGAATCTCCTGCCGGCCAGGTAATGCCTCCAATGTCGCACGGCTTCAACTATGGCCTGTGCTTCCTTCTCAACCGAGGACTGGCGGATTTCGGAAGCATGGAGGGTACGCGAGAAGAAGGCCACGGGTCTGCCTGCTTGGTTGAGGGTGGCCGCCAGAGCTACGTCAGACGCATCGCTCTCGACTTGGAAGGGGAGGGACTCGTCGATGGCGTTCATCGTTGCCTTTGCGATGTCTGCTTTGATGCGACTGAAGGCCTGGCGGGCCTCTGTCGACAGGGAGAAAGTAGTTGTTTGGATAAGAGGACGGGCTTTGTTGGCGTAGTTGGGGACCACTGAGCGTAGTAAGAGAAGAACCCGAGGCAGCACTTCAGGGCCTTGGACAGTGAGGGAAGGGGAGCTCCATCAGGGGGCGCATGCGTTCCGGGTCGGGGCCTATCACTCCATGTCGCACTACGTAGCCGAGGATGGCTAGGCGGTCGGTGCTAAACACACATTTATCCTTGTTGTATGTAAAATTAAGGATCTTTGCGGTCTGGAGGAATGTGCGGAGGTTGGTGTCGTGGTCCTGCTGCTCGTGGCCGCAGGTGGTGACATTATCGAGATACGGGAGTGTTGCCTGTAAACCGTATCGGTCGACCATTCTGTCCATCTCTCGCTGAAAGGCTGAGACCACGTTTGTGACACCGAAGGGAACCCTTAAGAAGTTGTAGTCGCCCATCTGCCTCGAACGCAGTGTACTTGCGATCACTCGCGCGGATGGGCAGCTGGTGGTAGGCGGACTTTAGGTCTAACGTGGAGAAGACATTGTATTGCGCGATCCTGTTGACGAGGTCGGATATACGGGGTAGGGGGTACGCATCCAGTTGCGTAAACCTGTTGATGGTCTGGCTGTAATCGATGACCATCCTGTTCTATTCCCTGGTCTTTACCACCATGACTTGAGCTCTCCAGGGGCTGTTGCTGGCCTCGATGACCCCTTCCTTCAGAAGCCGTTGGACCTCAGACCTGATGAAGGTCCGGTCCTGGGCACTGTACCGTCTGCTCCTGGTGGCGACAGTTTGCAATCCGGGGTGAGGTTTGCAAACAGGGAGGGGGGGCGACCTTGAGGGTCGCGAGGCTGCAGACAGTGAGAGGGGGTATAGCGCCGCAGAATTTAAACGTTAGACTCTGAAGGTTACACTGAAAATCTAACCCTAGGAGTGTGGCCGCGCAGAGGCGGGGGAGGACGTAGAGCCTGTAATTCTTGAACTCCCTTCCCTGGACCGTGAGGTTTGCTACACAGAACCCTTTTATTTGAACTGAATGGGAGCCAGAGGCCAGGGAGATTTTTTGATTGGCGGGGTGGACATGAAGAGAACAGCGCCTTACAGTATTGGGGTGTATAAAGCTCTCCGTGCTCCCAGAGTCGAGCAGACTGGACGTCTCGTGCCCGTTGATCAATACCATCGTCGTCACTGTGGAAAGAGTGCGGGGTCGAGACTGGTCCAGGGTCACCGATGCCAACCGTGGCAGGAGTTCAGAGTCATCATCGGGCGGTGTGTGGTCACCCGCGCTGAGGTCCTTGGAGCCGGTCCAAGATGGCTGCGCCCACTGGTCGCACGTGGCTGAGGGTGGACAAAATGGCGGCACCCATCCCCCGAACGTGGCGTCGGCAGAGAAAGATGGCGACGCCCGGAGGCCCCGCGTGGAGCTGGGGAGGAAGATGGCGATGTTTGTGGGTCGCACGGGACCCGTGGAGAGGGTTGGAGCAGCGACCTGCACTCGCCGCCCGGGACCGCAGCGACCGCCTGGGCCTGGCAGACCGCCATGAAATGGTCCTTTTTGGCACACCCCTTACACGTTGCCGAACAGGCTGGGCAGCGCTGGCGGGGGTGTTTCGCCTGCCCGCAGAAATAACAACGGGGCCTAGCGGGGTGTCTCGCAGTGCAGGCCTGAGGCGATTCAGAGTCCGCTGAGGGGGAATTCCACGCTGCCCAGGGGGCCGCCGCGCGGTCGGGGGCATAGGCGCGGGTGTTTCGGGAGGCAACGTACAGCGAGTCGGCGAGGGCCTGTGCCTCCTTGAGGCCCAGAGTTTCTTTCTCAAGCAGCCGCTGGCGGATTTGTGGGGACTGCATACCCGCATCAAAAGTGTCCCGGATCAATAGTTCAGTATGTTCGTTAGCCAAAACTTGTAGGCAGCTGTAGTTTCTCCCTAGCACTAGGAGCGCACGATAGAACTCGTCTAGTGACTCACCAGGGCCCTGCCGTCTCGTTGCCAGTAGATGCCGGGCGTAGACTTGCTTTACTGGGCGGATATAATGTCCTTTGAGTAGTTCAATTGCAGAATCATAGACAGTAGCGTCCTCGATGAGCATGTAGATGCCCGGGCCCACTCTCGAGTGCAAGATCTGCAGTTTCTGCTCCCTCGGAGGTGTGCTTTCTGCAGTGCCGAGGTAGCCGTTGAAACATGCTAACCAGTGCTTAAAGGTTGCTGCTGCATTAGCCGCGCGAGGGCTGAGTTGTAGACACTCAAAGAACAAAGAAAATTACAGCACAGGAACAGGCCTTTCGGCCCTCCCAGCCTGCGCCAATCCAGACCCTTTATCTAAACCTGTTGCCTATTTTCGAAGGATCTACTTCCCTCTGTCCCCCGCACGTTCATATATCTGTCTAGATGCATCTTAAATGATGCTATCGTGCCCGCCTCTACCACCTCCGCTGGCAGAGCGTTCCAGGCACCCACCACCCTCTGCGTAAAAAACTTTCCACGCACATCTCCCTTAAACTTTCCCCCTCTCACCTTGAAATCATGACCTCTTGTAATTGACACCCCCACTCTTGGAAAAAGCTTGTTGGTATCCGCCCTGTCCATACCTCTCATAATTTTGTAGACCTCAATCAGGTCCCCCCTCAACCTCAGTCTTTCCAATGAAAACAATCCTAATCTACTCAACCTTTCTTCATAGCTAGCACCCTCCATACCAGGCAACATCCTGGTGAACCTCCTCTGCACCCTCTCTAAAGCATCCATATCCTTCTGGTAATGTGGCGACCAGAACTGCATGCAGTATTCCAAATGTGGCCTAACCAAAGTCCTATACAACTGTAACATGACCTGCTAACTCTTGTACTCAATACCCCGTCCGATGAAGGCATGCATGCTGTATGCTTCTTGACCACTCTATCGACCTGCGTTGCCACCTTCAGGGTACAATGGACCTGAACTCCCAGATGTCTCTGTACATCAATTTTCCCCAGGACTCTTCCATTGACCGTATAGTCCGCTCTTTAATTAGATCTTCCAAAATGCATCACCTCGCATTTGCCTGAATTGAACTCCATCTGTCATTTCTCTGCCCAACTCTCTAATCTATCTATATTTTGCTTGTTTCTCTGACAGTCCTCCTCGCTATCTGCAACTCCACCAATCTTAGTATCATCTGTAAACTTGCTAATCAGACCACCTATACCTTCCTCCAGATCATTTATGTATATCACAAACAACAGTGGTCCGAGCACGGATCCCTGTGGAACACCACTAGTCACCTTTCTCCATTTTGAGACACTCTCTTCCACCACTACTCTCTGTTTCCTGTTGCCTAGCCAGTTCTTTATCCATCTAGCTAGTACACCCCGAACCCCACACAACTTCACTTTTTCCATCAACCTGCTATGGGAAACTTTATCAAACGCCTTACTCAAGTAGATGTCAAGATATGACATCTACAGCCCTTCCCTCATCTATTAACTTTGTCACTTCCTCAAAGAATTCTATTAGGTTTGTAAGACATGACCTTCCCTGCACAAAACCATGCGGCCTATCACTGATAAGTCTATTTTCTTCCAAATGTGAATAGATCCTATCCCTCAGTATCTTCTTCAACAGTTTGCCTATCACTGACGTCAAGCTCACAGGTCTATAATTCCCTGGATTATCCCTGCTACCCTTCTTAAACAAAGAGACAACGTTAGCAATTCTCCAGTCCTCCGGGACCTCACCCGTGTTCAAGGATGCTGCAAAGATATCTGTTAAGGCCCCAGCTATTTCGTCCCTCGCTTCCCTCAGGAACCTGGGATAGATCCCATCCGAACCTGGGGACTTGTCCACCTTACTGACTTTGAGCATACCCAAAACTTCCCCCTTCCTTATGCCGACATGACCTAGTGTATTTAAACATCCATCCCCAGCTTCAACATCTGTCATGTCCCTCTCCTTGGTGAATACCGATGCAAAGTACTCATTAAGAATCTCACCCATTTCCTCTGACTCCACGCATAAATTGCTTCTTTTGTCTTTGAGTGGGCCAATCCTTTCTCTAGTTACCCTCTTGCTCCTTATATACGAATAAAAGGCTTTGGGATTTTCCTTAACCCTGTTAGCCAAAGATATTTCATGACCACTTTTAGCCCTCTTTATTGCGCGTTTGAGATTTGTCCTACTTTCTTGATATTCCTCCAAAGCTTCATCAGTTTTAAGTCGCCGAGATCTTATGTATACTTCCTTTTTCATCTTAGCTAGTCTCACAATTCCACCCGTCATCCATGGTTCCCTAATCTTGCCATTTCTATCCCTCATTTTCACAGGGACATGTCTGTCCTGCACTCTAATCAACCTTTCCTTAAAGACTCCCACATTTCAAATGTGGATTTACCCTTAAACAGCTGCTCACAATCCACATTCTATAACTCCTGCCGAATTTTGTTATACTTGGCCTTTCCCCAATTTAGCACTCTTCCTTTAGGACCATTCTCGTCTTTGTCCATGAGTATTCTAAAACTTACGGAATTGTGATCGCTATTCCCAAAGTAATCACCGACTGAAACTTCAACCACCTGGTCGGGATCATTCCCCAATACCAGGTCCAGTGTGGCCCCTTCCCAAGTTGGACTATTTACATACTGCTCTAAAAAACTCTCCTGGATGCTCTTTACAAATTCTGCGCCACCTACGCCTCCAACACTACATGAGTCCTATTCAATGTTGGGGAAGTTAAAATCTCCCATCACAACTACCCTATTGCTCTTACATTGTTCTATAATCTGTCTACATATTTGTACCTCTACTTCACGCACGGTTTTGGGAGGCCTGTAGTAAAGTCCAAACAATGTTACTACACCCTTCCTATTTCTTCGCTCTACCCATATTGCCTCAGTGCTCGAATCCACCATCGTGCCCTCCTTAATCACAGCTGTGATATCATCTCTGACTAGTAATGCAACTCCTCCAACCCTTTTACCTCCCTCTCTATCCCTCCTGAAGCATCTATACCCTGGGATATTTAGTTGCCAGTCTTGCCCTTCCCTCAACCAAGTCTCAGTAATACCAATAACATCATATTCCCAGGTACTAATCCAAGCCCTAAATTCACCTGCCTTACCTGCTACACTTCTCGCATTAAGAAAAATGCACCTCAGACCATCTGTCACTTTGCGTTCATCATCTCTTCCCTGTCTACTCTTCCCCTTAGTCACATTGAGTTTATTATCTCGTACCTTACTGGCTTTAGTTGCTGCCTCTTTCCTGACCTCTAACTTCCTAATCTGGTTCCCATCCCCTCCGGCTTGATGCGAAGCTCTATCCTTTAAAATCCTGTCTGTTAAATTGATGCATTATCAATGGCCCCAGAAGCGAGGTTGTAGTCCGAACTGAAGGCTTTAATAGACAAGATGTTTCCCCCAGCAGCTCAGGTACAGAAAGGAAGTTGTGGGGGATACAGGGGCTCTTATACCCCGCCTTACTGGGCGGAGCTACCTTACAATTCTAACCAATGGGTGACTAGTGTTACATACCATCGGGCCAATGAGCAGTGAGCCTTCTCCACCAATGGTTCTCGGCATTGCTAGGTACCGTAGTACCTCTAGTCATACTACCACAAGTTGTAGACCAGATAATGACATCTTCGACGTACACTCGCACCCCCTCGATGCCCTCCATTATTTGTTCCATTATGCAGTGGAACACCTCTTGAGGCGGAGATGATGCCAAAGGGCATTCGGTTGTAACAGTAGCGACCAAACAGGGTATTAAATGTGCACAGCTTCCTACTGGACGCGTCCAGCTGTATTTGCCAAAAACCCTTGGTCCAGCTTCGTGAAGAATTTGGCATGAGCCATCTCGCTTGTTAGCTCTTCTCGTTTAGGTATTGGGTAGTGTTCCTTCATGATGTTGCGGTTCAAATCTTTGGGGTCGATACAGATTTGATGTTCCCCTGACGGCTTCTTGACACAAACCATGGAGCTAACCCAGTCCGTGGGTTCCGTGACCTTAGAAATGACGCCCTGGTCCTGGAGGTCTTGCAGCTGCTGCTTGAGACGGTCCTTGAGAGGTGCCGGCACCCGACGCGGTGCATGAACCACAGGGGTGGCATTTGGCTTCAATAGGATTTTGTATCGGTATGGGAGTGTGCCCATACCTTCGAACACGCTATGGTATTGCGCTATGATGTCATCGAGTTGAGCCTGAAAGTTGTAATCTGGCCAGGCTGTTGCCTGTGCGGACGGCATGGTGTGAACCCGCAGCACTAGGTTCAGGAGTTTGCAGGCCCGAGCACCGAGCAGGGAAGCTCTGTCAGGCCCGAGCACCGAGCAGGGAAGCTCTGTCAGGCCCGAGCACTGAGCAGGGAAGCTCTGTTGGATCCTACGATTTCAAATTGCAGCGTTGCTTTTGATGACCTATTGGACTCCGCAAGCTGGCATGAGCCACTGGCAGCAATGGCATTGCCATTGTAGTTGAGGAGCTGGCAGGCCGGTGGAAGAATGCTTGGTTGACGCGGATGGTGGCAAGGTCAGACTTTGAAATGAGGTTTGCTGAAGCGCCGGTGTCCAGCTTGAAGCGTATACAAGCCTTGTTAACCGTAAGGGTGGCACACCACTCGTCGTCCGGATCAATGCTCAGAATTGGGAGTTGTTTCACCATCGTTGAGAAAGGCAGTGCATGCTTGGTGATGATGCCCACCGGAATGGGGATTTGAGGCACTCGCCGTCAGGATCTGGTGGGCTGTCGGGGTCGGAGTCTGTCACGGCCTGCTGCACCGACCGGACGCTCCTGCGCTGTGGCTGGGATCGCTGGATGCTGCGCAGTGGAGCAGATCTGCAAAGGGCTGCGTAGTGGCCAAGCTTGCCACACTGGAGACAGAGTTGAGATTTTGCCGGCATTGCCGCTTTAAGTAGGCTGAGCCACAATTGGAACACATCATGACGCCGACGTCTGGACGTTCCGTGCTTCACCGCGCATGCGCAGTGCGGTCGAACGACGTGCACACTTCACGGGCTGGTCGTTGGTCTCGCCATCCCCTCGGTCGTGGCGCGCATGCGCTGGAGCCCGGGAAAAGGGAGCGAAATGGCCACTCTCATCCAGACTCAGGCCCTGCATTTGTTTGACAGCCTGCACCCGTTCTGCCTCGTGGGGGTTTTGCCTTGCTGTTTCTGCTGCCCTGATATGGGAGTACCGGTTATTAGCGTGCTCGTGGAGGACGCAGGTTTCGATAGTGATGGTAAGGGTGAGCTGATTAACTTTTAGGAGCTGCTGGCGAAGGGAATCGGAGTGGACCCCAAAAACGATCTGATCCCGGATCATGGAATGCGTTGTCGAGTCATAGTTGCATGACTGCGTGAGGATGCGCAGATGGGTTAAAAAGGACTGAAAAGATTCATCTTTACCCTCAAGCCTCTGCTGGAAAACGTACCGTTCAAAGCTCTGTCACCTCAATGTCGCACTGGCTGTCAAACTTGAGCAGGACCGTTTTAAACTTCGTCTTGTCTTCGCCTTCAGCAAATGTGAGGGAGTTGTAGATGTGGATAGCGTGGTCCCCGGGTGTAGAAAGGAAGAGAGCGATCTTCCTGGCATCCGATGCGGCCTCGAGGTCGGTGGCTTCAAGATATAGCTGGAACTTCTGCTTGAAAATCTTCCAGTTTGCACCGAGTTTGCCGGCGATGCGGAGCTGCGGGGGAGGGCGGACGCTGTCCATGTTACCGGATGGCTGATCGCTGGTCAAAGGCAGATTATCTCAAGGTAGGTCCGTCAAACTTCAGCATTATTCACTGGTACCATGATGTGTTGGGTAAGCTGGGTCTATGTGGACTACGTTTGATGCAGTGGTGAGAGAGACAGGCTTCCAACACTTGAAGAAATGCAACACGATTTTATTGATCAACTAACTATAATACATGCTTAACTGTGGGTTGACACTATGCTGACTTGACTGGAGACCTGAGGCTAACCTGACCTGACTAACTGACAACCACATGGTGTTTGTACTAGTTGCTCCTCACGAGCTCTGACTGTCTCAGAGGCTGCATCCCGAGAGTCCGGGAAAACTGGTGCCTCCTGGCTTTATAGTGGTTACGTCCTGTCTGGTGATTGGCTGCTGTGTTCTGTGTGTTCACTGGTCATCTTGTGTGTCAATCACTGCCTGTCTGCACTCCATCATATACATGGATGTATATTATGACACTCTCTTCTCTCTCACCCTCTGTCTGTTCCTGTCTATCTCTGCCTAACTTTGATTGTCTCTCCCTCTCTTCGATCTTGCTCTCTCTCCCTTTCCCTTGTTTTGTCTCTCTCTGCTTCTCCCTCTATTTCTCTTCCTCTCGGTATTTCACTTTGTCTCTTTCTCTCTCTCGTTGTACTCTCACTCACTCTTTCTGTCTCAGGTTCCGTCTCTCACGATCACTCTCCCTCTCATCCTCCCCCTCTTTATTTCTTTCTCACATTTTGTCTCGTGCTCTCTCTGTCCTGTTTCTCTCTCGAAGTCACTTCCTGTCCCTCGCACACCATCTCCTTCTCTCGAAACGCTTCTTGCCTTACAGTCAGAAGGTTGTGCATTCAAATCTCAGAGTGAATCAAGATCAAAATTGGACTGAAAGTCTGATTGCCAATATGTTGGTGCATTGCACAGTCTGAGAGTCAGCACTGAGAGAGTGTTGCATTGTCAGAGGTACACTACTGAGGGAATGCTGCACTGTCAGAGGGTCAGTACTGAGGGAGTGTTGCACTGTCAGAGGTACACTACTGAGGGAATGCTGCACTGTCAGAGGGTCAGTACTGAGGGAGTGCTGCACTGTCAGAGGATAAGTACTGAGGGAGTGCTGCACTGTCAGAGAGTCCGTACTGAGGGAATGCTGCACTGTCAGAGGGTCAGTACTGAGGGAGTGCTGCACTGTCAGAGGATCAGTACTGAGGGAGTGCTGCACTGTCAGAGGGTCAGTACTGAGGGAGAGCTGCACTGTCAGAGGGTCAGTAGTGAGGGAGTGTTGCACAGAGGGTCAGTATTGAGGGAGTGCTGCTCTGTCAGAGGGTCAGTACTGAGGGAATGCTGCACTGTCAGAGGGTCAGTACTGAGGGAGTGCTGCACTGTCAGAGGATCAGTACTGAGGGAGTGCTGCACTGTCAGAGGGTCAGTACTGAGGGAGTGCTGCACTGTCAGAGGGTCAGTACTGAGGGAATGCTGTGCTGTCAGAAGGTCAGTACTGAGGGAGTGCTGCACTGTCAGGATCTGTACCGAGGGAGTGCTGCACTGTCAGAGGGTCAGAACTCAGGGAGTGCTGCACTGTCAGATGGTCAGGGCTGAGGGAGTGCTGCTCTGTCAGTTGGTCAGTACCGAGGGAGTGCTGCACTGTCAGAGGGTCAGTACTGAGGGAGTGCTGCACTGTCAGAGGGTCAGTACTGAGGGAGTGCTGCACTGTAAGAGGGTCAGTACTGAGAGAACGCTGCACTGTCAGAGGGTCTGTACTGAGGGAGTGCTGAACTGTCAGAGGGTCTGTACTCAGGGAGTGCTGCACTGCCAGAGGCTGAGTACTGAGGGAGTGCTGCACTGTCAGAGGGTCTGTACTCAGGGAGTGCTGCACTGCCAGAGGCTGAGTACTGAGGGAGTGCTGTACTCTCAGATGCAGATGGTCAGTACTGACGGAGTGCAGCACTGTCAGAGGGTCAGTACAGAGGGAGTGCTGCACTGTCAGAGGGTCAGTACTGAGGGAGTGCTGCACTGTGAGAGGGTCAGTACTGAGGGAGTGCTGCACTATGAGAGGGTCAGTACTGAGGGAGTGCTGCACGGACAGAGGATCAGTACTGAGGGAGTGCTGCACTGTCAGAGGGTCAGTACTGAGGGAGTGCTGCACTGTCAGAGGGTCAGTACTGAGGGAGCGTTGCACTGTCAGAGGGTCAGTACTGAGGGAATGCTGCGCTGTCAGAAGGTCAGTACTGAGGGAGTGCTGCACTGTCAGGATCTGTACCGAGGGAGTGCAGCAGTGTCAGAGGGCCAGAACTCAGGGAGTGCTGCACTGTCAGAGGGTCAGTACTGAGGGAGTGCTGCACTGTCAGAGGGTCAGTACTGAGGGAGTGCTGCACTCTCAGAGGGTCAGTACTGAGGGAGTGTTGCACTGTCAGAGGGTCAGTGCTGAGGGAGTGCTGCACTGTCAGAGGGTCAGTACTGAGAGAGAGCTGCACTGTCAGAGAGTCAGTACTCAGGGAGTGTTGCACTGTCAGAGGGTCAGTGCTGAGGGAGTGCTGCACTGTCAGAGGGTCAGTACTGAGAGAACGCTGCACTGTCAGAGGGTCTGTACTGAGGGAGTGCTGCACTGTCAGAGGGTCTGTACTCAGGGAGTGCTGCACTGCCAGAGGCTGAGTACTGAGGGAGTGCTGTACTCTCAGATGCAGATGGTCAGTACTGACGGAGTGCAGCACTGTCAGAGGGTCAGTACAGAGGGAGTGCTGCACTGTCAGAGGGTCAGTACTGAGGGAGTGCTGCACTGTCAGAGGGTCAGTACTGAGGGAGTGCTGCACTGTCAGAGGGTCAGTACTGAGGGAATGCTGCGCTGTCAGAAGGTCAGTACTGAGGGAGTGCTGCACTGTCAGGATCTGTACCGAGGGAGTGCAGCAGTGTCAGAGGGCCAGAACTCAGGGAGTGCTGCACTGTCAGAGGGTCAGTACTGAGGGAGTGCTGCACTCTCAGAGGGTCAGTACTGAGGGATTGTTGCACTGTCAGAGGGTCAGTGCAGAGGGAGTGCTGCACTGTCAGAGGGTCAGTACTGAGAGAGAGCTGCACTGTCAGAGAGTCAGTACTCAGGGAGTGTTGCACTGTCAGAGGGTCAGTGCTGAGGGAGTGCTGCACTGCCAGAGGGTCAGTACTGAGGGAGTGCTGCACTGTCAGAGGGTCAGTACTGAGAGAACGCTGCACTGTCAGAGGGTCTGTACTGAGGGAGTGCTGCACTGTCAGAGGGTCAGTACTGAGAGAACGCTGCACTGTCAGAGGGTCTGTACTGAGGGAGTGCTGCACTGTCAGAGGGTCAGTACTGAGGGAGTGCTGCACTGTGAGAGGGTCAGTACTGAGGGAGTGTTGCACTGTCAGAGGGTCAGTGCTGAGGGAGTGCTGCACTGTGAGAGGGTCAGTACTGAGGGAGTGCTGCACTGACAGAGGATCAGTACTGAGGGAGTGCTGCACTGTCAGAGGGTCAGTACTGAGGGAGTGCTGCACTGTCAGAGGGTCAGTACTGAGGGAATGCTGCGCTGTCAGAAGGTCAGTACTGAGGGAGTGCTGCACTGTCAGGATCTGTACCGAGGGAGTGCAGCAGTGTCAGAGGGCCAGAACTCAGGGAGTGCTGCACTGTCAGAGGGTCAGTACTGAGGGAGTGCTGCACTGTCAGAGGGTCAGTACTGAGGGAGTGCTGCACTCTCAGAGGGTCAGTACTGAGGGAGTGTTGCACTGTCAGAGGGTCAGTGCTGAGGGAGTGCTGCACTGTCAGAGGGTCAGTACAGAGAGAGAGCTGCACTGTCAGAGAGTCAGTACTCAGGGAGTGTTGCACTGTCAGTGGGTCAGTGCTGAGGGAGTGCTGCACTGTCAGAGGGTCTGTACTGAGGGAGAGCTGCACTGTCAGAGGGTCAGTACTGAGGGAGTGCTGCACTGTCAGAGGGTCAGTGTTGTGGGAGTGCTGCACTGTCAGAGAGTCAGTGTTGTGGGAGTGCTGCACTGTCAGAGGGTCAGTACTGAGGGAGTGCTGCACTGTCAGAGGGTCAGTACTGAGGGAGTGCTGCACTGTCAGAGAGCCAGTGTTGTGGGAGTGCTGCACTGTCAGAGGGTCAGTACTGAGGGAGTGTTGCACTCTCAGAGGGTCAGTACTGAGGGAGTGTTGCACTGTCAGAGGGTCAGTGCTGAGGGAGTGCTGCACTGTCAGAGGGTCAGTACAGAGAGAGTGCTGCACTATGAGAGGGTCAGTACTGAGGGAGTGCTGCACTGACAGAGGATCAGTACTGAGGGAGTGCTGCACTGTCAGAGGGTCAGTACTGAGGGAGTGCTGCACTGTCAGAGGGTCAGTACTGAGGGAATGCTGCGCTGTCAGAAGGTCAGTACTGAGGGAGTGCTGCACTGTCAGGATCTGTACCGAGGGAGTGCAGCAGTGTCAGAGGGCCAGAACTCAGGGAGTGCTGCACTGTCAGAGGGTCAGTACTGAGGGAGTGCTGCACTGTCAGAGGGTCAGTACTGAGGGAGTGCTGCACTCTCAGAGGGTCAGTACTGAGGGATTGTTGCACTGTCAGAGGGTCAGTGCTGAGGGAGTGCTGCACTGTCAGAGGGTCAGTACTGAGAGAGAGCTGCACTGTCAGAGAGTCAGTACTCAGGGAGTGTTGCACTGTCAGAGGGTCAGTGCTGAGGGAGTGCTGCACTGCCAGAGGGTCAGTACTGAGGGAGTGCTGCACTGTCAGAGGGTCAGTACTGAGAGAACGCTGCACTGTCAGAGGGTCTGTACTGAGGGAGTGCTGCACTGTCAGAGGGTCTGTACTCAGGGAGTGCTGCACTGCCAGAGGCTGAGTACTGAGGGAGTGCTGCACTGTCAGAGGGTCAGTACTGAGGGAGTGCTGCACTGTGAGAGGGTCAGTACTGAGGGAGTGTTGCACTGTCAGAGGGTCAGTGCTGAGGGAGTGCTGCACTGTGAGAGGGTCAGTACTGAGGGAGTGCTGCACTGACAGAGGATCAGTACTGAGGGAGTGCTGCACTGTCAGAGGGTCAGTACTGAGGGAGTGCTGCACT
>NC_052157.1:73426022-73495003 GCF_902713615.1 Scyliorhinus canicula
TGTGTGTGAGCGTGTGTTTGTGTCAGTGTGTTTTTCAGTCTGTGTTTGACAGTGTGTGTGTCAGTGTGTGTCAGTGTGTGTGTGTCAGTGTGTGTGTCAGTGTGTGTGTCAGTGAGTGTGTGTGTCAGTGTGTGCATGTGTGTGTGTGTGTGCCAGCGTGTATGAGCGTGTCAGTGTGTGTGTGTTTGTCAGTGTGTGTGTCAGTGTGTGCGTCAATGTGTTTGTCAGTGTGGGTGTGTATGTGTTAGTGTGTGTATATGTGTCAGTGTGTGTGTGTCTGTGTCAGTGTGTGTGTGTCAGTGTGTGTGACAGTGTGTGTGTCAGTATGTGTGTGTGTGTTAGTGTGTGTGTGTCAGTGTGTGTGACAGTGTGTGTGTCAGTATGTGTGTGTGTGTTAGTGTGTGTGACAGTGTGTGTGTCAGTATGTGTGTGTGTGTGTTAGTGTCTGTGTCAGTGTGTCAGTGCGTGTGTCAGTGTGTGTGTGTCAGTGTGTGTTAGTGTCTCTGTCAGTGTGTCAGTGTGTGTGTGTGTGCGTGTGTCAGTGTGTGTGACAGTGTGTGTGTCAGTATGTGTGTGTGTGTGTTAGTGTCTGTGTCAGTGTGTCAGTGCGTGTGTCAGTGTGTGTGTGTCAGTGTGTGTTAGTGTCTCTGTCAGTGTGTCAGTGTGTGTGTGGTGTGCGTGTGTCAGTGTGTGTGACAGTGTGTGTGACAGTATGTGTGTGTGTGTGTTAGTGTCTGTGTCAGTGTGTCAGTGCGTGTGTCAGTGTGTGTGTGTCAGTGTGTGTTAGTGTCTCTGTCAGTGTGTCAGTATGTGTGTGTGTGTCAGTGTGTGTATCAGTATGTTGGTCAGTATGTGTGTGTGTGTGTTAGTGTCTGTGTCAGTGTGTCAGTGCGTGTGTCAGTGTGTGTGTGTCAGTGTGTGTTAGTGTCTCTGTCAGTGTGTCAGTGTGTGTGTGTGTGTGCGTGTGTCAGTGTGTGTTTGTGAGTGTGTGCATCAGTGTGTGTGTCAGTGTGTATGTGTGTGTGCGTGTTTCAGTGTGTGTGTGTGTCTGCATGTGAGTGTCAGTGTGTGTGTTTGTGTGCCAGTGTGTGTGTGTCAATGTGTGTCGGCGTGTGTGTGTGCCAGTGTGTGTGTGTCAATGTGTGTCAGTGTGTGTGTGTGCCAGTGTGTTGTGTGTCAATGTGTGTCGGTGTGTGTGTGCCAGTGTCAGTGTGTGTGTGCCAGTGTGTGTGTGTCAGTGTGCGTGTCAATGTGTGTCGGTGTGTGTGCCAGTGTGTGTGTGTCAGTGTTTGTGTGTGTCAGTGTGTGTGTGTGCCAGGTCAGTGAGTGTCAGTGTGTGTGTGCCAGTGTATGTGTGTGTGCCAGTGTATGTGTGTGTGTGCCAGTGTGTGTGGTCAGTGTGTGCGTGTCAATGTGTGTCGGTGTGGTGTGCAGTGTGTGGTCAGCGTGTGTGTGTGTGTAGCAGTGTGTGTGTGGTATGTATGTGTCAGTGTGTGTGTGTCAGTGTGTGTGTCAGTGTGTGTGTGTCAGTGTGTGTGTGTGTCAGTGTGTGTGTCAGTGTGTGTGTGTGTCAGTGTGTGTGTGTGTCAGGGTGTGTGTCAGTGTTGTGTGTGTGTGTCAGTGTGTGTGTGTGTCAGTGTGTGTGGTGTCAATGTGTGTGCCAGTGTGTGTGTGTGTCAGTGTGTGTGAGTGTCGTGTGTGTGTCAGTTGTGGTTGTGCCGTGGTGGTGTCAGTGTGTGTGTGTGTCAGTGTGTGTGTGTCAGTGTGTGTGTGTGTCAGTATGTGTGTGTCAGTGTGTGTGTGTGTGTGTCTGTGTGTGTGTGTGTGTGTTAGTGTGTGTGTGTCAGTGTGTGTGTGTGTCAGTGTGTGTGTCAGTGTGTGTGTGTGTGTGCGTGTTTCAGTGTGTGTGTGTCTGCATGTGAGTGTCAGTGTGTGTGTTTGTGTGCCAGTGTGTGTGTGTCAATGTGTGTCGGTGTCAGTGTGCGTGTCAATGTGTGTCGGTGGGTGTGCCAGTGTGTGTGTCAGCGTGTGTGTGTCAGTGTGTGTGTGTGCCAGTGTGTGTGTGTCAATGTGTGTCGGTGTGTGTGTGTCAGTGTGTGTGTGTGTGTCAGTGTGTGTGTGTGTCAGTGTGTGTGTGTCAGTGTGTGTGTGTGTCAGTGTGTGTCAGTGTGTGTGTGTGCCAGTGTGTGTGTGTCAATGTGTGTCGGTGTGTGTGTGTCAATGTGTGTCGGTGTGTGTGTGCCAGTGTGTGTGTGTCAGTGTGCGTGTCAATGTGTGTCGGTGTGTGTGCCAGTGTGTGTGTCAGCGTGTGTGTGTCAGTGTTTGTGTGTGTCAGTGTGTGTGTGTGCCAGTGTCAGTGTGTGTGTCAGTGTGTGTGTGTGTCAGTGTGTGTGTGTGCCAGTGTCAGTGTGTGTGTGCCAGTGTGTGTGTGTCAGTGTGTGCGTGTCAATGTGTGTCGGTGTGTGTGTGCAGTGTGTGTGTCAGCGTGTGTGTGTGTGTAGCAGTGTGTGTGTGTATGTGTGTGTCAGTGTGTGTGTGTCAGTGTGTGTGTCAGTGTGTGTGTGTCAGTGTGTGTGTGTGTCAGTGTGTGTGTCAGTGTGTGTGTGTCAGTGTGTGTGTGTGTGTCAGTGTGTGTGTGTCAGTGTGTGTGTGTGTGTCAGTGTGTGTGTGTGTCAGTGTGTGTGTGTGTCAGTGTGTGTGTCAGTGTGTGTGTGTGTCAGTGTGTGTGAGTGTCAGTGTGTGTGTCAGTGTGTGTGTGTGCCCGTGTGTGTGTGTCAGTGTGTGTGTGTGTCAGTGTGTGTGTGTGTCAGTGTGTGTGTGTCAGTGTGTGTGTGTGTGTGTGTGTGCCCGTGTGTGTGTGTCAGTGTGTGTGTGTGTCAGTGTGTGTGTGTGTCAGTATGTGTGTGTCAGTGTGTGTGTGTGTGTGTCTGTGTGTGTGTGTGTGTGTGTTAGTGTGTGTGTGTCAGTGTGTGTGTGTGTCAGTGTGTGTGTCAGTGTGTGTGTGTGTCAGTGTGTGTGTGTGTGTCAGTGTGTGTGTGTCAGTGTGTGTGTGTGTCAGTGTGTGTGTGTGTCAGTGTGTGTGTGTCAGTGTGTGTGTGTGTGTGTCAGTGTGTGTGTGTGTCAGTGTGTGTGTGTGTGTGTGTGTCAGTGTGTGTGTGTGTGTGTGTCAGTGTGTGTGTGTGTCAGTGTGTGTGTGTGTGTGTGTGTCAGTGTGTGTGTGTGTGTCAGTGTGTGTGTGTGTCAGTGTGTGTGTGTCAGTGTGTGTGTGTGTGTGTCAGTGTGTGTGTGTGTCAGTGTGTGTGTGTGTGTGTGTGTCAGTGTGTGTGTGTGTCAGTGTGTGTGTGTGTGTGTGTGTCAGTGTGTGTGTCAGTGTGTGTGTGTGTCAGTGTGTCTGTGTGTCAGTGTGTGTGTCAGTGTGTGTGTGTGTCAGTGTGTGTGTGTCCGTGTGTGTGTGTGTCAGTGTGTGTGTGTGTGTGTCAGTGTGTGTGTGTCCGTGTGTGTGTGTGTCAGTGTGTGTGTGTGGTGTCAGTGTGTGTGTCAGTGCCTCTCCGAGGCACTGCTCATGTACAATGCTGGTCTAGCCTGTCCCAGTTGTATTGAGACACTGAGTACTGTTTTTCTGCCCTGCCACCCTGCTCTGTCCTGGCATGCTATAGATGTACAGTAACGTGACCTTGTAACATTAGTACAAGGCAGTGCGGGCTCCGTGATTCTTCGAAATGCTGGGGGGGAGGGGGAAATGCCCTATTGCTCGAAGGAACTGAACAGCGGTTCGATTCAATAAGGAGGGATAGCCCGGCCTGTCAGAGACTGGTAGACTCTGCACCAGCCAGCCTGTCCTATCAGCTGTGTTTACACCACGGGTGGCGTGGAGGGTCAAAGGTGGCATTTCCCCATGGGCCAGCCTTGTTCCGGGAGCAGTTTTTAGTTTGCTGAACAATCAACGTGCCCTCTGCATCTGAACACACCCAGTATCATTCCAGCAATCAGCAATCTGAGCTCAGCAGTTACTCAATGCCAAGAACTTTACAAAACTCTTAACCCTGTCGCTTCCAACGCCTCTCTCCGTCTTCACCTTTCCAGGCACAATCTCAAATTCAATTCCTCTAGTTCATTACACACAAAGACAGCCTGCAGCACCTCTCTCTCTCTCTCTCTTTCTGACTCTCTCTCTCTCTCTCTCCTTCTAACTCTCTCTCTGACCCTCTCTCCTTCTGACTCTCTCTCTCCTGACTCTCTCTCTCTCCTTCTAACTCTCTCTCTCTCCTTCTAACTCTCTCTCTGACCCTCTCTCTTTCTGACTCTCTCTCTCTCTCCTTCTGACTCTCTCTCTGACTCTCTCTCTCTCCTGACTCTCTCTCTTTCTGACTCTCTCTCTCTCTTTCTGACTCTCTCTCCTTCTGACTCTCTCTCTGACTCTCTCTCTCCCTCTCCTGACTCTCTCTCTTTCTGACTCTCTCTCTCCTTCTGACTCTCTCTCTCTCCTGACTCTCTCTCTTTCTGACTCTCTCTCTCTCCTTCTGACTCTCTCTCTGACTCTCTCTCCTTCTGACTCTCCCTCTCTCTCCTTCTAACTCTCTCTCTGACTCTCTCTCTTAATTCTCCCTCCTTCTGACTCTCTCTCTGACTCTCTCTCTCCTTCTGACTCTCTCTCTCCTTCTGACTCTCTCTCCTTCTGACTCTCTCTCTCTCTCCTGATTCTCTGTCCTCCTGACTCTCTCCTTCTGGGGTGGGTTCTCCGTAGCCTGACGTTGGGATTGGTGATTGGGCGGAGAATGAATTCCGATGCAGGAATCGGGGCAGATGTCGGTCTGCCATGCCCTGTCCCCTCCAAACCACCATCATCGGGCTGTACACCGCGCGCCATTGGTGTGTCATCGGCCGGCCCATCCGTGATGCTCCGCCGCCGATGGGCTGTGTTCCCGACAGCGCCGGCCACGTGTGCTCCCAGCGGTCGGGAAACCGGATTGTCGGCTGTGGACAGTGTCCAACACCGCCACACCCATCCGGGGCCGGGGGGGGAGGTACGGCTGGGTGCAGTGTCCAACACCGCCACACCCATCCGGGGCCGGGGGGGGGGGTACGGCTGGGTGCTGTGTCCAACACCGCCACACCCATCCGGGGCCGGGGGGGGGGGGGTACGGCTGGGTGCAGTGTCCAACACCGCCACACCCATCCGGGGCCGGGGGGGGGGCGTACGGCTGGGTGCAGTGTCCAACACCGCCACACCCATCCGGGGCCGGGGGGGGTACGGCTGGGTGCTGTGTCCAACACCGCCACACCCATCCGGAGCCGGGGGGGGGGGGGTACGGCTGGGTGCTGTGTCCAACACCGCCACACCCATCCGGGGCCGGGGGGGGGTACGGCTGGGTGCTGTGTCCAACACATCCACACCCATCCGGGGCCGGGGGGGGGGGGGGTACGGCTGGGTGCAGTGTCCAACACCGCCACACCCATCCGGGGCCGGGGGGGGGGGGGGTACGGCTGGGTGCAGTGTCCAACACCGCCACACCCATCCGGGGTCCATACCACTGGCCTGGGGGGGGGGGGATACGGCTGGGTGCTGTGTCCAACACCGCCACACCCATCCGGGGTCGGGGGGGGGGGGGGGTACGGCTGGGTGCTGTGTCCAACGCCGCCACACCCATCCGGGGTCCATACCACTGGCCGGGGGGGGGGGGGGGGGACGGCTGGGTGCAGTGTCCAACACCGCCACACCCATCCGGGGTCCATACCACTGGCCGGGGGGGGGGGGGGGGGGGGTACGGCTGGGTGCAGTGTCCAACACCGCCACACCCATCCGGGGCCGGGGGGGGTACGGCTGGGTGCAGTGTCCAACACCGCCACACCCATCCGGGGCCGGGGGGGGGTACGGCTGGGTGCTGTGTCCAACACCGCCACACCCATCCGGGGTCCATACCACTGGCCGGGGCCGGGGGGGGGTACGGCTGGGTGCTGTGTCCAACACCGCCACACCCATCCGGGGTCCATACCACTGGCCGGTGGGGGGGGTGTACGGCTGGGTGCAGTGTCCAACGCCGCCACACCCATCCGGGGTCCATACCACTGCCTGGCCGGGGGGGGGGGGGGATACGGCTGGGTGCAGTGTCCAACGCTGCCACACCCGTCCGGGGTCCATTCCACTGGCCGGGGGGGGGGGGGGGGGGGGGGATACGGCTGGGTGTTTCTTCTCTCTGCTTCCTGCTCTCTCTCCCGACTCTATTTCTCATTGTGTTTTTTCTCTCTGCTTCCTCTCCTGACTCTCTCTCTCTCATTGTTTCTTCTCTCTGCTTCCTGCTTTCCCTCCTGACTCTCTCTCTCATTGTGTTTCTTCTCTCTGCTTCCTGCTCTCTCTCCCGACTCCCTCTCATTGTGTTTCTTCTCTCTGCTTCTGCTCTCTCTCCTGAATCTATCTCTCTGCCTCTGTCTCTAATTCTGTAGCTCTCTCTGCTTTTCGTTCAGTCTCTCTCTCACTCTCTATCTCTCCCTCTCTTCCTGCCTCTCGTTGTGCGTGTCTCTCTCCCTGTCTCTCCCTCTCTTAAGTCTCTCTCTCCCTCTCCTCCTGTGACTTACTCGCTTAGTTTATTTCTCCCCCTCGTTCTGTCTCTCATTCTCTGACTCTGTGACTCTTTCTCACTCTTTCTTTCTAGTTCCGTCTCTCTCACTCTGCCTCTCACCCTCTCTCTGATGTGTTGGGTAAGCTGGGTCTGCGAGGACTGCATTTGATGCAGTGTAGAGACAGACAGACTTCCAACACTTGAGGAAATGCCTCAAATGCCCCAAATGCCTTATTGAACACTTAACTATAATACATACTTTAACTGTGGGTTGACACTATGCTGACTTGACTGGAGACCTGAGGCTAACCTGACCAGACTAACTGACTACCACATGGTGTTTGTTCTAGTTGCTACTCACGAGCTCTGACTGTCTCAGAGGCTGCATCCCAAGAGAGCGGGAAAACTAGTGCCCTCTGGCTTTATAGTGGCCGTGTCCTGTCTGGTGATTGGCTGCTGTATTCTGTGTGTTCATTGGTCATCCTGTGTGTCAATCACTGCCTGTCTGCTCACCATCATATACCTGGATGTATATTATGACATCGCCCCCACTTTAAAAAAAAAATGTGTCAATAAATAATGAGTATGTGTACAGGAACCTAACTATATACAGAATATGTTAACTTATATACATGGGAAGGTGTCTAGTGCAGATAGAGGGTAGATAACACATGAGAAAAAAAGGATATGTACAGATGTGTAAATGATGAGATAACAAGGTAATGCAACATTCAGTCTATAAATTCAGTCTCTGTGGCGAGCAACGAATTCTAGTTGACCGCTTCAAGGGTGGGTCAGGGGCCACCTTCACCTGAATGGGCGGAACTGCCTCCAATGCGGTGGTCGTAGAGGTCGGTAGAATAACTGGCAGATCGGTGGCCTCAAGGAAGGGCGCGTCCTGAGGAAGCAGTTTCCAAGGGGGGGCATCACGGTCAATTGGCGGGTGCGGAAGTCTACGCAGTGTCCACCTGTTACTCCGGAGAAAGGAGCCATCAGCCATGTGAACGAGGAACGATCTCGGGGCCACTTGCTTGACCACCACAGCTGTGGCGGACCAGCCACCGTCAGGCATCTGAACACAAACTCGGTCAGCAGGGACCAGCACAGGGAGATCTGTGGCATGGGCGTCGTACGCGACTTGCATTGGGCCTGAGACTGCTGCATCCTCTGTATGACCGGGAAGTTGCCAAGGTCCGGAATGTGGATGGCCGGCACCATCGTTCGCAGTGTGCGGTTCATAAGGAGCCACGCTGGGGACAGCCCAGTGGACAGAGGGGTCGCTCTATAGGCCAACAGCGCCAGGTTGAAATCAGAACCCGAGTCAGCCCAATGGACAGAGGAGTCGCCCTGTAGGCTAACACCGCCAGGTTGAAATCAGAACCCGAGTCAGCCCAATGGACAGAGGAGTCGCCCTGTAGGCCAACAGCGCCAGGTTGAAATCAGAACCCGAGTCAGCCCAATGGACAGAGGAGTCGCCCTGTAGGCTAACACCGCCAGGTTGAAATCAGAACCCGAGTCAGCCCAATGGACAGAGGAGTCGCCCTGTAGGCCAACAGCGCCAGGTTGAAATCAGAACCCGAGTCAGCCCAATGGACAGAGGAGTCGCCCTGTAGGCTAACACCGCCAGGTTGAAATCAGAACCCGAGTCAGCAGCTTTGCACAATAGTCTTTTAACGATGTGGACCCCTTTTTCGGCCTTCCCATTCGACTGGGGTAGTAGGGACTGGATGTGACGTGATGAAAGTTGTACAGCCGGGCAAAATCTGACACTTCTGGCTGAAGAAGCAGGGGCTGTTGTTCCTCATCACCGTGAGTCGGATCCCATGCCAGGCAGAAGTCTCCTTGCATGCCTTGATTACCGTCGCTGATGTGAGGTCAGCCAGTTTGACCACTTTGGGGTAGTTGGAAAAGCAGTCCACTAGGAAGACATAGTCACGCCCCTTGGCATGGAACAGGTCAACACCAACTTTGGACCATGGGGAGGTCAGCACTTCATGCGGCTGTAGAGTCCCTTTAAGCTGAGCCGGCTGGAATCTTTGACACGTCGGGTAATTGAGGACCATGTTGGCGATATCTTGGCTGATGCCTGGCCAGTACACTGCCTCTCGGGCTCGACGGTGACATTTTTCGACCCCCAGGTGACCCTCGTGGATTTGGCCAAGGACCAAATCTCGCATGCTCTGTGGGATCACAATTCTGTCAGGCTTCATAAGGATGCCGTCTACCACCGTTAGATCATCCTTGAAATTATAAAACTGGGGACACTGCCCCTTTTGCCAACCATTCGTGCGGTGCTCCATGACCCGCTGGAGCAGAGATCCCTGGCCGTCTCCTCACGAATTTGCACGACCCTCTCATCAGTGGCCGGAAAGTTGGAGGCACAGAATTGGACCTGTGCGTCTATTTGACAGAGAAAGTCAGTCTGCTCACACGGTGTGGTGATAGATCTGGAGAATGCATCGGCAACTATGAACTCTTTGCCCGGGGTGTACACCAGGTCGAAATCATAGCGGCGTAGCTTCAGGAGGATGCGTTGTAGCCGTGGCGTCATGTCATTGAGGTCTTTTTGGATGATGTGGACCAATGGCCTGTGGTCCGTCTCGACCGTGAATTTGGGGAGGCCATACACATAATCATGGAACTTGTCTATCCCTGTGAGGAGGCCCAGGCATTCTTTTTCAATCTGAGCGTATCGTTGCTCAGTGGGCGTCATGGCTCTAGAGGCATATGCAACTGGGGCCCAGGAGGAGGAGTCATCCCGTTGGAGGAGCACTGCCCCAATGCCAGCCTGGCTCGTGTCGGTGGATATTTTCGTTTCCTTGGCGGGGTCGAAAAACGCCAGCACCGGGGCCTTGGTGAGTTTCACCCTGAGCTCATACCACTCTTGCTCATGAGCGGGTCGTCACTGGAAGTCCGTCGTTTTTTTTACGAGATGGCGGAGGGCTGTGGTGTGTGACGTCAGGTTGGGGATGAACTTCCCAAGAGAAGTTGACCATCCCGAGAAAGCGGAGGACCGCTTTCTTGTCCTCCGGGGTCTTCATGGCATTAATTGCCGAAACCTTGTCCACATCTGGCTGCACGCCGTGCTGCGAAATGTGGTCGCCAAGGAATTTGATTTCTGTTTGACCGAATGAGCATTTGGCTCTGTTGAGTCGGAGGCCATGCTCGTGGATCCTGGGGAACACCCGCTTGAGGCGATCGATGTGTTCTTGAGGTGTTGTGATGTACAAGAAGTTTCCCCCAGCAGCTCAGGTACAGAAAGGAAGCTGTGGGGGATACACGGGCTCTTATACCCCACCTTACTGGGCGGAGCTACCTTACAGTCCTAACCAATGGGTGACTAGTGTTACATACCATCGGGCCAATGAGCAGCGCGTCTTCTCCACCAATGGTGTCTCGGCATTGCTAGGTACCGTAGTACCTCTAGTCATACTACCACATTCACCCCATGTTGAAAAAAGAATCCAGCGGGGGGGCAGGGGGGGAGGGGGGATGCGGCTTGGTCGCCCAGCCATAACTGGCGGTCCGCACGGGTTGAATAGCATAACTGGTAGTATGACTAGTGTTGAGGTACTGCACTACTCTCGAACTGCATCTGCCCATAACTATTTACAAAGACATAATACAGTTTTGCAATTTCACAATTGGCCATGTACATGTCACATTAAAAATCTATGGGCGGTATTCTCCGCCGGCTCCTAAAATCGCGGAGGTCGTCGTGAACTCGGCCGAGGTTCACGGCCTCGGGGCCCGCTCCCCGCACCTAATTCACCCCCACCCGGGGGGCGAGGAGCGGGCCCCCGTTGTTCCCGGCCGCGACCTCGGCCGCCGGAAATGACATCCGAACGGCGCTTCGCAGATGTGATCCGCGCATGCGCAGGAACCCGCGTATGCGCGGATGACATCAGCGCGCAGACGACGTGAACCCGCGCATGCGCGGTGCCGTCTTTCTCCACCACCGCCCGGCACGATGTGGCGGCTTGATCTTGCCGGGCGGCGGAGGGGAAAGAGTGCGTCCGTTTTGGACTCAGGCCTGACGATCGGTGGGCACCGATCGCGGGCCTGTCCCCTCCGGAGCACAGTCACGGTGCTCCTGTCCAAATCGGGCCCCTGGATACCCCAAACGGGCATCCGGCGCCCGTTTCACGAATGCAGCGACCAGGTGCGGTTGATTTTTCCGAGGGGGGGGTGAGAATCGCGGGGGCGCCGGGGGGGGGGGGCGTAAAAAATGTCGGGAGGCCCTCCCACGTCACGTGTGGAGCGGAGAATTCCGCCCTATATACAGTTCATAGCGACTCAATCAGACGGTCGGGGGCCTTGGTGGCGCTTTGCGATCGACGGAGCTTCGGCGGAGACGTTGGTGGAGGTGCAGGCGTCTGTGAATCCGGGAGCGTGGATCCAGTCCCGGTAGCGGCTTCAACATCCCTAGATGGCACTGGTGAGGGTGGCTGACCCGGGAAGGGGGCATCCAGACAGCTAGATGGCGCTGGTGAGGGTGGCTGACCCGGGAAGGGGGCATCCAGACAGCTAGATGGCGCTGGTGAGGGTGGCTGACCCGGGAAGGGGGCATCCAGACAGCTAGATGGCGCTGGTGAGGGTGGCTGACCCGGGAAGGGGGCATCCAGACAGCTAGATGGCGCTGGTGAGGGTGGCTGACCCGGGAAGGGGGCATCCAGACAGCTAGATGGCGCTGGTGGGGAGGTTGACTGACCAGGGAAGGGAGCGTCTGCAGTGTGCAGCGGTGGGCGGGGGGGTCCAGGCAGGGCCGTGGGGAAAACCGGTTGTCCAGGGAAGGGGGCGACAGTGAGGTGCGCCGGTGGGGAGGAGGGTGGGGCTGGTGGCGAAGGCGAGGGAGGGGATCCGGCGGGAGCCAGGTCTCGTAGGGAGACCGTGTCTTGTCGGCCATCGGGGTACTCCATGTATGCGTACTGGGGGTTAGCATGGAGTAGATGGACCCTCTTGACCAACGGGTCCGACTTGTGCGCCCGCACGTGTTTCCGGAGCAGGATGGACCCGGGGGCTGCCAGCCAGGTCGGGAGCGGGGTCCCTGAGGAAGACTTCCTGGGGAAGACAAGGAGACGTTCATGAGGTGTTTAATTAGTTGCGGTGCAGAGCAGAGACCGGATGGAGTGGAGGGCGTCTGGGAGGACCTCCTGCCAGCGGGGGACTGGGAGATTCCTGGACCGTAGGGTCAGTAGGACGGTCTTCCAGACCGTTCCATTCTCCCTCTCAATTTGTCTGTTACCCCGGGGGTTATAACTGGTCGTCCTGCTCGAGGCAATGCCCTTGCTAAGCAGGAATTGGTGCAGTTCATCACTCATAAAGGAGGACCCCCTATCACTGTGTACCTAGGCGGGGAATCTGAACAGGGAAAAAAATGCTGTGGAGGGCTTAGATGATGGTGGTTATGGTCATGTCGGGGCAGGGGATGGCGAACGGGAAGCGGGAGTACTCGTCAATCACGTTCAGGAAGTACGTGTTGCGGTTGGTAGAGGGGAGGGGACCTTTGAAGTCCATGCTGAGGTGTTTAAAGGGACGGGAATCCTTTATCAGATGCGCTTTCTCCGGATGGTAGAAGTGCGGCTTGCACTCCGCGCTGATTTGGCAGTTCCTAGTGACTGTCCTGACCTCCTCGATGGAGTAGGGCGGGTTGCGGGTCTTTACGAAATGGGAGAAACGAGTGATCCCCGGGTGGCAGAGGTCCTCGTGGAGCGCCCGGAGTCGGTCCACTTGTGCATTGGCACATGTGCCGTGGGACAGGGCATCAGGAGGCTCATTTCGCTTATCGTTCTTTATCTTGCCCCGCTGTACATTGTCGAACATGAAAGCTACCGACCGTTGGTCAGTGAGGAGCGTGAATCTCCTGCCGGCCAGGTAATGCCTCCAATGTCGCACGGCTTCAACTATGGCCTGTGCTTCCTTCTCAACAGAGGAGTGGCGGATTTCGGAAGCATGGAGGGTACGCGAGAAGAAGGCCACGGGTCTGCCTGCTTGGTTGAGGGTGGCCGCCAGAGCTACGTCAGACGCATCGCTCTCGACTTGGAAGGGGAGGGACTCGTCGATGGCGTTCATCGTTGCCTTTGCGATGTCTGCTTTGATGCGACTGAAGGCCTGGCGGGCCTCTGTCGACAGGGAGAAAGTAGTTGTTGGGCTTTGTTGGCGTAGTTGGGGACCACTGAGCGTAGTAAGAGAAGAACCCGAGGCAGCACTTCAGGGCCTTGGACAGTGAGGGAGGGGGAGCTCCATCAGGGGGCGCATGCGTTCCGGGTCGGGGCCTATCACTCCATGTCGCACTACGTAGCCGAGGATGGCTAGGCGGTCGGTGCTAAACGCGCATTTATCCTTGTTATACGTTAGGTTCAGGAGTTTTGCGGTCTGGAGGAATGTGCGGAGGTTGGTGTCGTGGTCCTGCTGCTCGTGGCCGCAGGTGGTGACATTATCGAGATACGGGAGTGTTGCCTGTAAACCGTATCGGTCGACCATTCTGTCCATCTCTCGCTGAAAGGCTGAGACCACGTTTGTGACACCGAAGGGAACCCTTAAGAAGTTGTTGTCGCCCATCTGCCTCGAACGCAGTGTACTTGCGATCACTCGCGCGGATGGGCAGCTGGTGGTAGGCGGACTTTAGGTCTAACGTGGAGAAGACATTGTACTGCGCGATCCTGTTGACGAGGTCGGATATACGGGGTAGGGGGTACGCATCCAGTTGCGTAAACCTGTTGATGGTCTGGCTGTAATCGATGACCATCCTGTTCTATTCCCTGGTCTTTACCACCATGACTTGAGCTCTCCAGGGGCTGTTGCTGGCCTCGATGACCCCTTCCTTCAGAAGCCGTTGGACCTCAGACCTGATAAAGGTCTGGTCCTGGGCACTGTACCGTCTGCTCCTGGTGGCGACAGTTTGCAATCCGGGGTGAGGTTTGCAAACAGGGAGGGGGGGTCGACCTTGAGGGTCGCGAGGCTGCAGACAGTGAGAGGGGGTATAGCGCCGCAGAATTTAAACGTTAGACTCTGAAGGTTACACTGAAAATCTAACCCTAGGAGTGTGGCCGCGCAGAGGCGGGGGAGGACGTAGAGCCTGTAATTCTTGAACTCCCTTCCCTGGACCGTGAGGTTTGCTACACAATACCCTTTTATTTGAACTGAATGGGAGCCAGAGGCCAGGGAGATTTTTTGATTGGCGGGGTGGACATGAAGAGAACAGCGCCTTACCATATTGGGGTGTATAAAGCTCTCCGTGCTCCCAGAGTCGAGCAGACTGGACGTCTCGTGCCCGTTGATCAATACCATCGTCGTCACTGTGGAAAGAGTGCGGGGTCGAGACTGGTCCAGGGTCACCGATGCCAACCGTGGCAGGAGTTCAGAGTCATCATCGGGCGGTGTGTGGTCACCCGCGCTGAGGTCCTTGGAGCCGGTCCAAGATGGCTGCGCCCACTGGTCGCACGAGGCTGAGGGTGGACAAAATGGCGGCACCCATCCCCCGAACGTGGCGTCGGCAGAGAAAGATGGCGACGCCCGGAGGCCCCGCGTGGAGCTGGGGAGGAAGATGGCGATGTTTGTGGGTCGCACGGGACCCGTGGAGAGGGTTGGAGCAGCGACCTGCACTCGCCGCCCGGGACCGCAGCGACCGCCTGGGCCTGGCAGACCGCCATGAAATGGTCCTTTTTGGCACACCCCTTACACGTTGCCGAACAGGCTGGGCAGCGCTGGCGGGGGTGTTTCGCCTGCCCGCAGAAATAACAACGGGGCCTAGCGGGGTGTCTCGCAGTGCAGGCCTGAGGCGATTCAGAGTCCGCTGAGGGGGAATTCCACGCTGCCCAGGGGGCCGCCGCGCGGTCGGGGGCATAGGCGCGGGTGTTTCGGGAGGCAACGTACAGCGAGTCGGCGAGGGCCTGTGCCTCCTTGAGGCCCAGAGTTTCTTTCTCAAGCAGCCGCTGGCGGATTTGTGGGGACTGCATACCCGCATCAAAAGTGTCCCGGATCAATAGTTCAGTATGTTCGTTAGCCAAAACTTGTAGGCAGCTGTAGTTTCTCCCTAGCACGAGGAGCGCACGATAGAACTCGTCTAGTGACTCACCAGGGCCCTGCCGTCTCGTTGCCAGTAGATGCCGGGCGTAGACTTGCTTTACTGGGCGGATATAATGTCCTTTGAGTAGTTCAATTGCAGAATCATAGACAGTAGCGTCCTCGATGAGCGTGTAGATGCCCGGGCCCACTGTCGAGTGCAAGATCTGCAGTTTCTGCTCCCTCGGAGGTGTGCTTTCTGCCGTGCCGAGGTAGCCGTTGAAACATGCTAACCAGTGCTTAAAGGTTGCTGCTGCATTAGCCGCGCGGGGGCTGAGTTGTAGACACTCAAAGAACAAAGAAAATTACAGCACAGGAACAGGCCTTTCGGCCCTCCCAGCCTGCGCCAATCCAGATCCTTTATCTAAACCTGTTGCCTATTTTCGAAGGATCTACTTCCCTCTGTCCCCCGCACGTTCATATATCTGTCGAGATGCATCTTAAATGATGCTATCGTGCCCGGCTCTACCACCTCCGCTGGCAGAGCGTTCCAGGCACCCACCACCCTCTGCGTAAAAAAACTTTCCACGCACATCTCCCTTAAACTTTCCCCCTCTCACCTTGAAATCATGACCTCTTGTAATTGACACCCCCACTCTTGGAAAAAGCTTGTTGCTATCCACCCTGTCCATACCTCTCATAATTTTGTAGACCTCAATCAGGTCCCCCCTCAACCTCAGTCTTTCCAATGAAAACAATCCTAATCTACTCAACCTTTCTTCATAGCTAGCACCCTCCATACCAGGCAACATCCTGGTGAACCTCCTCTGCACCCTCTCTAAAGCATCCACATCCTTCTGGTAATGTGGTGACCAGAACTGCACGCAGTATTCCAAATGTGGCCAAACCAAAGTCCTATACAACTGTAACATGACCTGCTAACTCTTGTACTCAATACCCCGTCCGATGAAGGCATGCATGCTGTATGCTTTTTGACCACTCTATCGACCTGCGTTGCCACCTTCAGGGTACAATGGACCTGAACTCCCAGATCTCGCTGTACATCAATTTTCCCCAGGACTCTTCCATTGACCATATAGTACGCTCTTGAGTTAGATCTTCCAAAATGCATCATCTCGCATTTGCCTGGATTGAACTCCATCTGTCATTTCTCTGCCCAACTCTCTAATCTATCTATATTTTGCTTGTTTCTCTGACAGTCCTCCTCGCTATCTGCAACTCCACCAATCTTAGTCTCATCTGCAAACTTGCTAATCAGACCACCTATACCTTCCTCCAGATCATTTATGTATATCACAAACAACAGTGGTCCGAGCACGGATCCCTGTGGAACACCACTAGTCACCTTTCTCCATTTTGAGACACTCCCTTCCACCACTACTCTCTGTCTCCTGTTGCCCAGTCAGTTCTTTATCCATCTAGCTAGTACACCCTGAACCCCACACAACTTTACTTTTTCCATCAACCTGCTATGGGAAACTTTATCAAACGCCTTACTCAAGTCCATGTATATGACATCTACAGCCCTTCCCTCATCAATTAACTTTGTCACTTCCTCAAAGAATTCTATTAGGTTTGTAAGACATGACCTTCCCTGCACAAAACCATGCGGCCTATCACTGATAAGTCTATTTTCTTCCAAATGTGAATAGATCCTATCCCTCAGTATCTTCTTCAACAGTTTGCCTATCACTGACGTCAAGCTCACAGGTCTATAATTCCCTGGATTATCCCTGCTACCCTTCTTAAACAAAGGGACAACATTAGCAATTCTCCAGTCCTCCGGGACCTCACCCGTGCTCAAGGATGCTGCAAAGATATCTGTTAAGGCCCCAGCTATTTCGTCCCTCGCTTCCCTCAGGAACCTGGGATAGATCCCATCCGAACCTGGGGACTTGTCCACCTTAATGACTTTGAACATACCCAAAACTTCCCCCTTCCTTATGCCGACATGACCTAGAGTATTTAAACATCCATCCCCAGCCTCAACATCTGTCATGTCCCTCTCCTTGGTGAATACCGATGCAAAGTACTCATTAAGAATCTCACCCATTTCCTCTGAATCCACGCATAAATTGCTTCTTTTGTCTTTGAGTGGGCCAATCCTTTCTCTAGTTACCCTCTTGCTCCTTATATACGAATAAAAGGCTTTGGGATTTTCCTTAACCCTGTTAGCCAAAGATACTTCATGACCCCTTTTAGCCCTCTTTATTGCGCGTTTGAGATTTGTCTTACTTTCCCGATATTCCTCCAAAGCTTCATCAGTTTTAAGTCGCCGAGATCTTATGTATATTTCCTTTTTCATCTTAGCTAGTCTCACAATTCCACCAGTCATCCATGGTTCCCTAATCTTGCCATTTCTATCCCTCATTTTCACAGGGACATGTCTGTCCTGCACTCTAATCAACCTTTCCTTAAAGACGCCCACATTTCAAATGTGGATTTACCCTTAAACAGCTGCTCACAATCCACATTCCCTAGCTCCTGCCGAATTTTGTTATACTTGGCCTTTCCCCAATTTAGCACTCTTCCTTTAGGACCATTCTCGTCTTTGTCCATGAGTATTCTAAAACTTATGGAATTGTGATCGCTATTCCCAAAGTAATCACCGACTGAAACTTCAACCACCTGGCCGGAATCATTCCCCAATACCAGGTCCAGTATGGCCCCTTCCCGAGTTGGACTATTTGCATACTGCTCTAAAAAACTCTCCTGGATGCTCCTTACAAATTCTGCTCCATCTACGCCTCCAACATTACAAGAGTCCCATTCAATGTTGGGGAAGTTAAAATCTCCCATCACGACTACCCTATTGCTCCTACATTGTTCTATAATCTGTCTACATATTTGTACCTCTACTTCACGCTCGCTTTTGGGAGGCCTGTAGTAAAGTCCCAACAATGTTACTGCACCCTTCCTATTTCTTAGCTCTACCCATATTGCCTCAGTGCTCGAATCCACCATCGTGCCCTCCTTAATCACAGCTGTGATATCATCTCTAACCAGTAATGCAACTCCTCCACCTCTTTTACCTCCCACTCTATCCCTCCTGAAGCATCTATACCCTGGGATATTTAGTTGCCAGTCTTGCCCTTCCCTCAACCAAGTCTCAGTAATACCAATAACATCATATTCCCAGGTACTAATCCAAGCCCTAAATTCATCTGCCTTACCTGCTACACTTCTCGCATTAAGAAAAATGCACCTCAGATCATCTGTCACTTTGCGTTCATCATCTCTTCCCTGTCTACTCTTCCCCTTAGTCACATTGAGTTTATTATCTCGTACCTTACTGGCTTTAGTTGCTGCCTCTTTCCTGACCTCTAACTTCCTAATCTGGTTCCCATCCCCTCCGGCTTGATGCGAAGCTCTATCCTTTAAAATCCTGTCTATTAAATTGATGCATTATCAATGGCCCCAGAAGCGAGGTTGTAGTCCGAACTGAAGGCTTTAATAGACAAGATGTTTCCCCCAGCAGCTCAGGTACAGAAAGGAAGTTGTGGGGGATACAGGGGCTCTTATACCCCGCCTTACTGGGCGGAGCTACCTTACAATTCTAACCAATGGGTGACTAGTGTTACATACCATCGGGCCAATGAGCAGTGAGCCTTCTCCACCAATGGGTCTCGGCATTGCTAGGTACCGCAGTACCTCTAGTCATACTACCACAAGTTGTAGACCAGATAATGACATCGTCGACGTACACTCGCACCCCCCTCGATGCCCTCCATTATTTGTTCCATTATGCAGTGGAACACCTCTTGAGGCGGTGATGATGCCAAAGGGCATTCGGTTGTAACAGCAGCGACCAAACAGGGTATTAAATGTGCACAGCTTCCTACTGGACGCGTCCAGCTGTATTTGCCAAAAACCCTTGGTCCAGCTTCATGAAGAATTTGGCATGAGCCATCTCGCTTGTTAGCTCTTCTCGTTTAGGTATTGGGTAGTGTTCCTTCATGATGTTGCGGTTCAAATCTTTGGGGTCGATACAGATTTGATGTTCCCCTGACGGCTTCTTGATGCAAACCATGGAGCTAACCCAGTCATGGGTTCCGTGACCTTTGAAATGACGCCCTGGTCCTGGAGGTCTTGCAGCTGCTGCTTGAGACGGTCCTTGAGAGGTGCCGGCACCCGACGCGGTGCATGGACCACAGGGGTGGCATTTGGCTTCAATAGGATTTTGTATCGGTATGGGAGTGTGCCCATACCTTCGAACACGCTATGGTATTGCATTATGATGTCATCGAGTTGAGCCTGGAAGTTGTAATCTGGCCAGGCTGTTGCCTGTGCGGACGGCATGGTGTGAACCCGCAGCACTAGGTTCAGGAGTTTGCAGGCCCGAGCACCGAGCAGGGAAGCTCTGTCAGGCCCGAGCACCGAGCAGGGAAGCTCTGTCAGGCCCGAGCACTGAGCAGGGAAGCTCTGTCAGGCCCGAGCACTGAGCAGGGAAGCTCTGTCAGGCCCGAGCACTGAGCAGGGATGCTCTGTCAGGCCCGAGCACTGAGCAGGGAAGCTCTGTCAGGCCCGAGCACCGAGCAGGGAAGCTCTGTCAGGCCCGAGCACCGAGCAGGGAAGCTCTGTCAGGCCTGAGCATCGAGCAGGGAAGCTCTGTCAGGCCCGAGCACTGAGCAGGGAAGCTCTGTTGGATCCTACGATTTCAAATTGCAGCGTCGCTTTTGATGACCTATTGGACTCCGCAAGCTGGCATGAGCCACTGGCAGCAATGGCATTGCCATTGTAGTTGAGGAGCTGGCAGGCCGGTGGAAGAATGCTTGGTCTGATGCGGATGGTGTCGAGGTCAGACTTTGAAATGAGGTTTGCTGACGCGCCGGTGTCCAGTTTGAAACGTATACAAGCCTTGGAAACCGTAAGGGTGGCACACCATTCGTCGTCCGGATCAATGCTCAGAATTGGGAGTTGTTTCACCATCGTTGAGAAAGGCAGTGCATGCTTGTACCGGTTGTTAGCATGCTCGTGGAGGACGCAGGTTTCAATGGCGATGGTGAGGGTGAGCTGATTAACTTTTAGGAGCTGCTGGCGAAGAGAATTGGAGTGGACCCCAAAAGCGATCTGATCCCGGATCATGGAATGCGTTGTCGAGTCATAGTTGCAGGACTGCGTGAGGATGCGCAGATGGGTTAAAAAGGACTGAAAAGATTCATCCTTACCCTCAAGCCTCTGCTGGAAAACGTACCGTTCAAAGCTCTCATTGACTCGATGTCGCACTGGCTGTCGAACTTGAGCAGGACCGTTTTAAACTTTGTCTTGTCTTCGCCTTCAGCAAATGTGAGGGAGTTGTAGATGTGGATAGCGTGGTCCCCGGGTGTAGAAAGGAAGAGAGCGATCTTCCTGGCATCCGATGCGGCCTCGAGGTCGGTGGCTTCAAGATAGAGCTGGAACTTCTGCTTGAAAATCTTCCAGTTTGCACCGAGGTTGCCGGCGATGCGGAGCTGCGGGGGAGGGCGGACGCTGTCCATGTTACCGGATGGCTGATCGCTGGTCAAAGGCAGATTATCTCAAGGTAGGTCCGTCAAACTTCAGCATTACTCACTGGTACCATGATGTGTTGGGTAAGCTGGGTCTATGTGGACTACGCTTGATGCAGTGTAGACAGAGACAGGCTTCCAACATTTGAAGAAATGCAACACGATTTTATTGAACAACTAACTATAATACATGCTTAACTGTGGGTTGACACTGTGCTGAGTTGACTGGAGACCTGAGGCTAGCCTGACCAGACTATCTTACTACCACATGGTGTTTGTACTAGTTGCTACTCACGAGCTCTGACTGTCTCAGAGGCTGCATCCCGAGAGTCCGGGAAAACTGGTGCCCTCTGGCTTTATAGTGGTTGCGTCCTGTCTGGTGATTGGCTGCTGTGTTCTGTGTGTTCACTGGTCATCTTGTGTGCCAATCACTGCCTGTCTGCACACCATCATACACCTGGATGTATATTATGACACTCTCTTCTCTCTCACCCTCTGTCTGTTCCTGTCTATCTCTGCCTAACTCTGACTGTCTCTCCCTCTCTTCGATCTTGCTCTCTCTCCCTTTCCCTTGTTTTGTCTCTCTCTGCTTCTCCCTCTATTTCTCTTCCTCTCGGTATTTCACTTTGTCTCTTTCTCTCTCTCGTTGTACTCTCACTCACTCCTTCTGTCTCAGGTTCCGTCTCTCTCGATCACTCTACCTCTCATCCTCCCCCTCTTTATTTCTTTCTCACATTTTGTCTCGTGCTCTCTCTGTCCTGTTTCTCTCTCGAAGTCACTTCCTGTCCCTCGCACACCATCTCCTTCTCTCGAAACGCTTCTTGCCTTACAGTCAGAAGGTTGTGCATTCAAATCTCAGAGTGAATCAAGGTCAAAATTGGACTGAAAGTCTGATTGCCAATATGTTGGTGCATTGCACAGTCTGAGAGTCAGTACTGAGGGAGTGTTGCACTGTCAGAGGTACACTACTGAGGGAAAGCTGCACTGTCAGAGGGTGAGTACTGAGGGAGGGCTGCACTGTCAGAGGGTCAGTAGTGAGGGAGTGTTGCACAGAGGGTCAGTATTGAGGGAGTGCTGCACTGTAAGAGGGTCAGTACTGAGGGAATGCTGCACTGTCAGAGGTTCAGTACTGAGGGAGTGCTGCACTGTCAGAGGGTCAGTACTGAGGGAGTGCTGCACTGTCAGAGGGTCAGTACTGAGGGAATGCTGTGCTGTCAGAAGGTCAGTACTGAGGGAGTGCTGCACTGTCAGGATCTGTACCGAGGGAGTGCTGCACTGTCAGAGGGTCAGAACTCAGGGAGTGCTGCACTGTCAGATGGTCAGGGCTGAGGGAGTGCTGCTCTGTCAGAGGGTCAGTACCGAGGGAGTGCTGCACTGTCAGAGGGTCAGTACTGAGGGAGCGCTGCACTGTCAGAGGGTCAGTACTGAGGGAGTGTTGCACTGTCAGAGGGTCAGTACTGAGAGAACGCTGCACTGTCAGAGGGTCTGTACTGAGGGAGTGCTGCACTGTCAGAGGGTCTGTACTCAGGGAGTGCTGCACTGCCAGAGGCTCAGTACTGAGGGAGTGCTGTACTCTCAGATGCAGATGGTCAGTACTGACGGAGTGCAGCACTGTCAGAGGGTCAGTACTGAGGGAGTGCTGCACTGTGAGAGGGTCAGTACTGAGGGAGTGCTGCACTGTCAGAGGATCAGTACTGAGGGAGTGCTGCACTGTCAGAAGGTCAGTACTGAGGGAGTGCTGCACTGTCAGAGGGTCAGTACTGAGGGAGTGCTGCACTGTCAGAGGGTCAGCACTGAGGGAGTGCTGCACTGTCAGAAGGTCAGTACTGAGGGAGTGCTGCAGTGTCAGGATCAGTACCGAGGGAGTGCAGCACTGTCAGAGGGTCAGAACTCAGGGAGTGCTGCACTGTCAGAGGGTCTGTACTCAGGGAGTGCTGCACTGCCAGAGGCTCAGTACTGAGGGAGTGCTGTACTCTCAGATGCAGATGGTCAGTACTGACGGAGTGCAGCACTGTCAGAGGGTCAGTACAGAGGGAGTGCTGCACTGTCAGAGGGTCAGTACAGAGGGAGTGCTGCACTGTCAGAGGGTCAGTACAGAGGGAGTGCTGCACTGTCAGAGGGTCAGTACAGAGGGAGTGCTGCACTGTCAGAGGGTCAGTACAGAGGGAGTGCTGCACTGTCAGAGGGTCAGTACTGAGGGAGAGCTGCACTGTCAGAGGGTCAGTACTGAGGGAGTGCTGCACTGTCAGAGGGTCAGTGTTGTGGGAGTGCTGCACTGTCAGAGGGTCAGTACTGAGGGAGTGCTGCACTGTCAGAGAGTCAGTGCTGAGGAACTGCTGCACTGTCAGAGGGTCAATGTTGTGGGAGTGCTGCACTGTCAGAGGGTCAGTACTGAGGGAGTGCTGCACTGTCAGAGAGTCAGTGTTGTGGGAGTGCTGCACGGTCAGAGGGTCAGTACTGAGGGAGTGCTGCACTGTCAGAGGGTCAGTACTGAGGGAGTGCTGCACCATCAGAGGGCCAGTACTGAGGGAGTACTGCACTGTCAGAGAGTCAGTGTTGTGGGAGTGCTGCACTGTCAGCGGGTCAGTACTGAGGGAGTGCTGCACTGTCAGAGGGTCAGTACTGAGGGAGTGCTGCACTGTCAGAGGGTCAGTGCTGAGGAACTGCTGCACTGTCAGAGGGTCAATGTTGTGGGAGTGCTGCACTGTCAGAGGGTCAGTACTGAGGGAGTGCTGCACTGTCAGAGGGTCAGTACTGAGGGAATGCTGCACTCTCAGAGGGTCAGTACTGAGGGAGCGCTGCATTGTCAGAGGGTCTGTACTGAGGGAGTGCTGCACTGTCAGAGGATCAGTACTGAGGGAATGGTGCACTCTCAGAGGGTCAGTACTGAGGGAGCGCTGCATTGTCAGAGGGTCAGTACTGAGGGAGTGCTGCACTGTCAGAGGATCAGTACTGAGGGAGTGTTGCAATGTCAGAGGGTCAGTACAGAGGGAGTGCTGCACTGTCAGAGGGTCAGTACCGAGGGAGAGCTGCACTGTCAGAGGGTCAGTGTTGAGGGAGTGCTGCACTGTCAGAGGATCAGTACTGAGGGAGTGCTGCACTGTCAGAGGGTCAGTACAGAGGGAGTGCTGCACTGTCAGAGGGTCAGTACCGAGGGA
Source organism: Scyliorhinus canicula (assembly GCF_902713615.1). NCBI lineage: Eukaryota > Metazoa > Chordata > Chondrichthyes > Carcharhiniformes > Scyliorhinidae > Scyliorhinus > Scyliorhinus canicula. The sequence goes on from NC_052157.1 coordinate 73,449,249, forward strand.
GGGCTGCACTGTCAGAGGGTCAGTACTGAGGGAGCGCTGCACGGTCAGAATGTCAGTACTGAGGGAGTGCTGCACTGTCAGAGGGTCAGTGCTGGGGGAGTGTTGCATTGTCAGAGTGTCAGTACTGAGGGAGTACTGCACTGTCAGAGGGTCAGTGCTGAGGAACTGCTGCACTGTCAGAGGGTCAATGTTGTGGGAGTGCTGCACTGTCAGAGGGTCAGTACTGAGGGAGTGCTGCGCTGTCAGAGGGTCAGTACTGAGGGAGTGCTGCACTGTCAGAGAGTCAGTACTGAGGAAATGCTGCACTCTCAGAGGGTCAGTACTGAGGGAGCGCTGCATTGTCAGAGGGTCTGTACTGAGGGAGTGCTGCACTGTCAGAGGATCAGTACTGAGGGAATGGTGCACTCTCAGAGGGTCAGTACTGAGGGAGTGCTGCACTGTCAGAGGATCAGTACTGAGGGAGTGTTGCAATGTCAGAGGGTCATTACAGAGGGAGTGCTGCACTGTCAGAGGGTCAGTACCGAGGGAGAGCTGCACTGTCAGAGGGTCAGTACTGAGGGAGCGCTGCACGGTCAGAAGGTCAGTACTGAGGGAGTGCTGCACTGTCAGAGGGTCAGTACTGAGGGAGTGCTGCACTGTCAGAGGGTCAGTGCTGAGGGAGTGTTGCATTGTCAGAGGGTCAGTACTGAGGGAGTACTGCACTGTCAGAGGGTCAGTACTGAGGGAGAGCTGCACTGTCAGAGGGTCAGTACTGAGGGAGCGCTGCACGGTCAGAAGGTCAGTACTGAGGGAGTGCTGCACTGTCAGAGGGTCAGTCCTGAGGGAGTGCTGCACTGTCAGAGAGTCAGTACTGAGGGAGTGCTGCACTGTCAGAGGGTCAGTACTGAGGGAGTGCTGCACTGTCAGAGGGTCAGTACTGAGGGAGCGCTGCCCTGTCAGAGGGTCAGTACTGAGGGAGTGTTGCAATGTCAGAGGGTCAGTACAGAGGGAGTGCTGCACTGTCAGAGGGTCAGTACCGAGGGAGAGCTGCACTGTCAGAGGGTCAGTACTGAGGGAGTGCTGCACTGTCAGAGGGTCAGTGTTGTGGGAGTGCAGCAACAAGAATAACAGATCGTCTCGTCACTTATCGTGATCCTGTTCGGTGGGACCTTTGCGGGCTTTGGACTTTGTCTGTGCCAGCGAATGGCACGATGGCTATACCTTCCTCCGCCGCGCCCCCTTCCCCCCCGTCACATGGCAGAATTTGGTGTTGTGGTGAATGTAATAAGATAATTCACACTATTTCTTTGTAAGCATAGTAGCGTTATCCGACCACTAGGGGGAGTAGTTCTGGGAATGCTCAGGAGCTTGTACAGGGCTCCACCCTTGGCTCCGCCCATGACTCCTCCCCCTAGTGCTGCTGTATAAATACCCTTGTCCAGAGTCAGCCTGCAGTTCACTGAGAGTTCATCAATGGGTAACAGGCTGGCTCTGTAGTAAGTCGATTAAAGCCTAGATCCATATCGGAAACACGTGTCTGGTGAATTGATGGTTCCATCAATTTAATCGAATTAAGAACAGTCAAGATCGATCATGGAATCAGCCCTGAAGCCTGGACGCCTTGAACTCGACCCGCAGGATGCAGAGGCTAAAGAAATCTTCTCCCACTGGCTGCGGTGCTTCAAGGCCTACCTGGCAGAAGTGAGCTCAGCCGAAACAACAGAGGGTCAGAAGTTGAGTCTACTGCACGCGAGGGTGAGCCACAGAATCTCTACACAACTAAACTCGGCCGGTTCATATACTGCAGCGCTAGCGATACTCGATAAGATATATGTGAGGCCCATTAACGAAGTTTACGCACGGCATGTGTTCACGACTTGCCGCCAGCGGCCTACAGAATCACTCGCCGAATTTCTAAGGGAACTCAATAATTTGTCCAATGACTGTAATTACCAAGCGGTTACCGCGGCTGAACATAGGGAATTGGCGGTACGCGATGTTTTTGTAGCGGACCTTAGGTCTAACTATGTGCGCCAACGATTGCTGGAAAAGGGGGCCCAGGACTTAGAAACGACTGTTGAAGCTGCTACCACGATGGAGGTCTCCTTTGGCAGCCTTAACTCGTTCCCCGCGGACCCCGCAACCCAATCATGGGGCCCCGATCAGCGACTCCCCCAGGCCTGTGCTACGCGGCCGCCCAGCCACCAGGCTGCTCCAGCCAGCCACTATGCTGCTCCAGCCAGCCACTATGCTGCTCCAGCCAGCCACTATACTGCTCCAGCCTGCCATTTCTGCGGCCAGAACCAGCACCCGCGGCAGCACTGCCCGGCCCGCAACGCGACCTGCAGGAGCTGCGGGCGAAAAGGCCATTACGCTCCCCTCACCCGCAGGCCCGCGGGGCCCGAAACGCTGTGGCCTACGCCCCGACTCCGCCTCCTCCAGCCACGTGCGATCCATGGGGGCCGCCATCTTGGCAAACCTCCACCGCGCGGCCGGCCACGTGCGACTCATGGGGGCCGCTATCTGGGACGCGATCTTCCTCGCCGCCCGCCACGTGCGATCCACGGGCCCGACCTGCATCTCCACGCTCGGACAACTCATCGGAAGAATAAGACTATGAACTCAGAGGGCAGTCATCACGGGGCCACTCCAGCACAGCTGATCGAGCCGCCGACTACCCGCAACTCAGCGCAGTCACCCTGGACCAATCACGCCCGAAGCATCTGTGAAACTCGATGGCAGAGGTCCATATCAACGGGTACAGCACGCCATGCCTCTTCGACTCCGGGAGCACGGAGAGCTTCATACATCCAGTCCTGGTAAGACGCTGTTCGCTCCCCGTTTTCCCCGTGCAGCAAACTATCTCGCTCGCTTCAGGCTCCCATTTGGTCCAGATCCAGGGGCGCACCGCCGCGACACTCACAATCCGAGGCGCTAGTTACTCTAAATTCAAACTCTACGTTTTGCCCGAACTCTGCGCGCCACTCTTATTAGACCTAGACTTTCAATGTAACCTCAAGAGCCTCACCCTCAGCTTCGGCGGGCCCCTGCCCCCACTCACTATCTGCAGCCTCGCTACGCTGCGAATCCCCCCCCCCTCCTCTCTTTGCCAATCTCACAAAGGACTGTAAACCCGTAGCCACTCGTAGCAGGCGGTACAGCCTGCAGGATAGGGTATTTATCAGAGCAGAGGTCCGAAGGCTACTCAGTGAGGGGGTTATCGAGGCCAGCAATAGTCCCTGGAGAGCTCAGGTGGTGGTCGTTAAGACCGGGGGGAAATTCCGCATGGTTGTCGACTACAGTCAGACTATAAATAGATTTACGCTCCTCGACGCGTATCCCCTCCCCAGGATTGCAGACATGGTAAACCAGATCGCCCAGAACCGGCTCTTTTCCACGGTGGATCTGAAGTCTGCATACCACCAGCTCCCAATCCGCCCGGAGGACCGCCACTACACGGCATTCGAGGCCGATGGCCGCCTCTTCCATTTCCTCCGGGTCCCTTTCGGCGTCACTAATGGGGTCTCGGTGTTCCAACGAGCAATGGACCGAATGGTGGACCAGTACGGGCTGCGGGCCACGTTTCCGTACTTGGACAATGTTACCACCTGCGGCTATGACCAGCAGGACCACGACGCCAACCTCCACCGTTTTCTCCAGACGGCACAGAAACTCAATCTCACGTATAACAAGGAGAAATGCGTTTTCCGCACAACCAGACTAGCCATCCTCGGCTACGTCGTGGAAAACAGGATCCTGGTCCCCGACCCGGACCGCATGCGTCCCCTCTTAGAACTCCCCCTCCCCCATTGCCCCAAGGCCCTCAAACGGTGCTTGGGTTTCTTTTCCTACTACGCCCAGTGGGTCCCTCAATATGCGGACAAAGCCCGCCCACTCTTTAGGACCACACGATTTCCCCTGTCAGCCGAGGCAAGCCAGGCCTTCGACGGCATCAAGGAGGACATCGGCAAAGCGGCCATGCAGGCGGTGGATGAATCCACCCCATTCCAGGTAGAGAGCGACGCCTCCGAGGTAGCTCTTGCAGCCACAATAAATCAGGCAGGGAGACCAGTTGCATTTTTCTCCCGTACCCTCTCCGCTTCAGAACTTCCGACACTCTTCAGTCGAGAAAGAAGCACAAGCCATTGTGGAGGCTATCCGTTACTGGAGGCACTACCTCGCAGGTAGGAGGTTCACCCTCATCACCGACCAAAGATCGGTTGCCTTCATGTTCGACAACTCGCAAAGGGGCAAAATTTAAAACGACAAAATTCTGAGGTGGAGGAACGAACTCTCCACCTACAATTACGACATTAAGTATCGACCCGGGAAGCTCAACGAGCCTCCGGATGCCCTATCCCGCGGGACATGCGCCAGCGCGCAGATTGACCGATTGAAAGTCATCCACAATGACCTCTGCCACCCGGGGGTCACCCGGCTCGCCCACTACATCAGGGCCCGAAACCTACCTTTCTCCAACGAGGAGGTAAAAGCGGTCACCAGGGACTGCCCAATCTGTGCGGAGTGCAAACCGCACTTCTATAGACCAGACAGGGCACACCTGGTCAAGGCTTCTAGGCACTTTGAACGCCTCGCGATTGATTTCAAAAGGCCACTCCCCTCAACTAACAAGAACGTTTACTTTTTAAACGTCGTAGATGAGTTCTCCCATTTCCCATTCGCTATCCCGTGCCCCGACATGACCTCCCACACAGTCATTAGGGCCCTGCATAGCATCTTCACCCTGTTTGGTTTCCCCAGCTACGTACACAGCGACCGGGGTGCGTCCTTTATGAGCTACGAGCTGCGTCAGTACCAGCTCGACAAGTGCATTGCCTCGAGCAGGACTACCAGCTACAACCCCGGGGGAACGGGCAGGTGGAAAGGGAGAACGCGACAGTCTGGAAGACCGTCCTACTGACCCTCCGGTCTAGAAAGCTCCAAGTCTCCCAGTGGCAGGAAGTCCTCCCAGACGCGTTTCACGCTATTTTGTGCACAGCGACCAATCAGACCCCTCACGAGAGGCTCTTCATTTTTTCCAGGGGCACTACCACGGGGGTCTCACTTCCGGCATGGCTGAGGACACCGGGCCCGGTACTCCTGATGAAACACGTCAGGGCGCACAAAACCGACCCCCTTGTTGAGAAGGTGCGCCTGCTCCACTCCAATCCCCAGTACGCCTTCGTCGAGTTCCCTGACGGCCGCCAGGACACGGTATCCTTCCGGGATCTGGCACCCGCTGGATCCAGCGCCCCCTCTACCCCCACAGAAGGACCTCTCACCCTACACCCCATGCTGCCGCCCCCTCGTGCTCCCGAGCCCACGAGCTCGCTCCATCAGTTCCGCACACCCGCGCCGGCCAGCCCCCAGCGCCCCCAGTCCCCGGTCGAACCAGGAGAGTATGAAGCTCGGATACAACCCTCCCTGGAGTCCGCCATCGTACCCCAGCACACAACACCCATCCAGCCACCGCAAGAGGCTGCAACTCCGGTGCTCCGCAGATCACAGCGGGCAATTCGACCACCGGACAGACTGACGTTGTAGACCACCACCCCCGCCGGACTTGATTTTTTTGCAGGGGGTGAATGTGGTGAATATAATATGATAATTCACACTATGTCTTTGTATGCGCAGTGGCGTTATCCGACCACTAGGGGGAGTAGCTCTGGGAATGCTCAGGAGCTTGTACAGGGCTCCACCCTTGGCTCCGCCCACGACTCCTCCCCCTAGTGCTGCTGTATAAATACCCTTGTCCAGAGTTAGCCTGCAGTTCACTGGGAGTTCATCAACGGGTAACAGGCTGGCTCTGTAGTAAGTCGATTAAAGCCTAGATTCATATCGGAAACACGTGTCTGGTGAATTGATGGTTCCATCAGGTGTTTAGGCCAACGAGAAGCGATCTTATTGAAAATTGTACCTGGATGGTGGAAGGGGGGAGGGAGGGGGTGATTGGTGGATCAGTGAGCTCGAAGTGGATGAGGGGAGCTGTGATTGGTGGATCAGTGAGATCGAAGGGAATGAGGGGAGCTGTGATTGGTGGATCAGTGAGCCAGAAGGGGCTCTGATTGGTGGATCAGTGAGCTCGAAGGGACTGTGATTGGTGGATCAGTGAGCTCGAAGGGGCTGTGATTGGTGGATCAGTGAGCTCGAAGGGACTGTGATTGGTGGATCAGTGAGCCCGAAGGGGCTGTGATTGGTGGATCAGTGAGCCCGAAGGGGCTGTGATTGGTGGATCAGTGAGCTCAAAGGGACTGTGATTGGTGGATCAGTGAGCCCAAAGGGGCTGTGATTGGGGGATCAGTGAGCTCGAAGGGGCTGTGATTGGTGGATCAGTGAGCTCGAAGGGACTGTGATTGGTGGATGAGTGAGCCCGATGGGGCTGTGATTGGTGGATCAATGTGCCCGAAGGGGCTGTGATTGGTCGTTTAGGTCGAAGGTGATGAGCGAGGCTGTGATTGGTGCATCAGTGAGCCCGAATGGGCTGAGATTAGTGGATGAGTCAGCCCGAAGGGGCTGTGATTGGTGGATCAATGTGCCCGAAGGGGCTGTGATTGGTGGATCAGTGAGCTCGAAGGGGCTGTGATTGGTGGATCAGTGAGCTCGAAGGGACAGTGATTGGTGGATGAGTGAGCCCGAAGGGGCTGTGATTGGTGGATCAGTGAGCTCGAAGGGACTGTGATTGGTGGATGAGTGAGCCAGAAGGGGCTGTGATTGGTGGATGAGTGAGCCCGATGGGGCTATGATTGGTGGATCAGTGAGCCTTAAGGGGCTATGATTGGTGGATCAGTGAGCTCGAAGGGGCTGTGATTGGTGGATCAGTGAGCTCGAAGGGGCTGTGATTGGTGGATCAGTGAGCTCGAAGGGGCTGTGATTGGTGGATCAATGAGCTCGAAGGGACTGTGATTGGTGGATGAGTGAGCCCGAGGGGCAGTGATTGGTGGATCAGTGAGCCAGAAGGGGCTGTGATTGGTGGATGAGTGAGCCCGAGGGGCTGTGATTGGTGGATCAGTGAGCCAAAAGGGGCTGTGATTGGTGGATGAGTGAGCCCGAAGGGGCTGTGATTGGGGGATCAGTGAGCCCGAAGGGGTTGAGGGAGGTTGTGATTGGCAGATTAGTGACTTCAAAGGGGATGGAGGCGAAGCGATTTGCTCCAGCGTTTCGGATTAATATCTGGAAGTCATGCTTGTCATTTTAAAGCACATTGTGGTTTCAGTTCCGTTTTTGTGTTGGCTGGTACGACTGGCGAATTTACCAACTGGTTATACCAGCAATGCATGGGCATATGGGCATCGCAGGCTAGACCCAGCATTTAATACCCAGCATTTAATGGTGGCAAGCTGTCTTCTTGAACCACTGCAGTCAGTGCTGTAGGTACACTCACTGTGCTGTAGGTACACTCACTGTGCTGTAGGTACACTCACTGTGCTGTAGGTACACTCACTGTGCTGTAGGTACACTCACTGTGCTGTAGGTACACTCACTGTGCTGTAGGTACACTCACTGTGCTGTAGGTACACTCACTGTGCTGTAGGTACACTCACTGTGCTGTAGGTACACTCACTGTGCTGTAGGTACACTCACTGTGCTGTAGGTACACTCACTGTGCTGTAGGTACACTCACTGTGCTGTAGGTACACTCACTGTGCTGTAGGTACACTCACTGTGCTGTAGGTATACTCACTGTGCTGTAGGTACACTCACTGTGCTGTAGGTACACTCACTGTGCTGTAGGTACTCTCACTGTGCTGTAGGTATACTCACTGTGCTGTAGGTACACTCACTGTGCTGTAGGTACACTCACTGTGCTGTAGGTACACTCACTGTGCTGTAGGTACACTCACTGTGCTGTAGGTATACTTACTGTGCTGTAGGTATACTCACTGTGCTGTAGGTATACTCACTGTGCTGTAGGTATACTCACTGTGCTGTAGGTACACTCACTGTGCTGTAGGTACACTCACTGTGCTGTAGGTACACTCACTGTGCTGTAGGTACACTCACTGTGCTGTAGGTACACTCACTGTGCTGTAGGTATACTCACTGTGCTGTAGGTATACTCACTGTGCTGTAGGTACACTCACTGTGCTGTAGGTACACTCACTGTGCATGTAGGTACACTCACTGTGCTGTAGGTACACTCACTGTGCTGTAGGTACACTCACTGTGCTGTAGGTATACTCACTGTGCTGTAGGTATACTCACTGTGCTGTAGGTACACTCACTGTGCTGTAGGTACACTCACTGTGCTGTAGGTATACTCACTGTGCTGTAGGTACACTCACTGTGCTGTAGGTACACTCACTGTGCTGTAGGTACCCTCACTGTGCTGTAGGTACACTCACTGTGCTGTAGGTATACTCACTGTGCTGTAGGTACACTCACTGTGCTGTAGGTACACTCACTGTGCTGTAGGTACACTCACTGTGCTGTAGGTATACTCACTGTGCTGTAGGTACACTCACTGTGCTGTAGGTACACTCACTGTGCTGTAGGTACACTCACTGTGCTGTAGGTACACTCACTGTGCTGTAGGTACACTCACTGTGCTGTAGGTACACTCACTGTGCTGTAGGTACACTCACTGTGCTGTAGGTACACTCACTGTGCTATAGGTATACTCACTGTGCTGTAGGTATACTCACTGTGCTGTAGGTACACTCACTGTGCTGTAGGTACACTCACTGTGCTGTAGGTACACTCACTGTGCTGTAGGTACACTCACTGTGCTGTAGGTACACTCACTGTGCTGTAGGTACACTCACTGTGCTGTAGGTACACTCACTGTGCTGTAGGTACTACTCACTGTGCTGTAGGTACACTCACTGTGCTGTAGGTATACTCACTGTGCTGTAGGTATACTCACTGTGCTGTAGGTACACTCACTGTGCTGTAGGTACACTCACTGTGCTGTAGGTACACTCACTGTGCTGTAGGTACACTCACTGTGCTGTAGGTACACTCACTGTGCTGTAGGTACACTCACTGTGCTGTAGGTACACTCACTGTGCTGTAGGTACACTCACTGTGCTGTAGGTACACTCACTGTGCTGTAGGTATACTCACTGTGCTGTAGGTACACTCACTGTGCTGTAGGTACACTCACTGTGCTGTAGGTACACTCACTGTGCTGTAGGTACACTCACTGTGCTGTAGGTACACTCACTGTGCTGTAGGTACACTCACTGTGCTGTAGGTATACTCACTGTGCTGTAGGTATACTCACTGTGCTGTAGGTATACTCACTGTGCTGTAGGTACACTCACTGTGCTGTAGGTACACTCACTGTGCTGTAGGTACACTCACTGTGCTGTAGGTACACTCACTGTGCTGTAGGTACACTCACTGTGCTGTAGGTATACTCACTGTGCTGTAGGTATACTCACTGTGCTGTAGGTACACTCACTGTGCTGTAGGTACACTCACTGTGCTGTAGGTACACTCACTGTGCTGTAGGTACACTCACTGTGCTGTAGGTATACTCACTGTGCTGTAGGTATACTCACTGTGCTGTAGGTACACTCACTGTGCTGTAGGTACACTCACTGTGCTGTAGGTAACTCACTGTGCTGTAGGTACACTCACTGTGCTGTAGGTACACTCACTGTGCTGTAGGTACCCTCACTGTGCTGTAGGTATACTCACTGTGCTGTAGGTACACTCACTGTGCTGTAGGTACACTCACTGTGCTGTAGGTACACTCACTGTGCTGTAGGTACACTCACTGTGCTGTAGGTACACTCACTGTGCTGTAGGTACACTCACTGTGCTGTAGGTACACTCACTGTGCTGTAGGTACACTCACTGTGCTGTAGGTACACTCACTGTGCTGTAGGTACACTCACTGTGCTGTAGGTACACTCACTGTGCTGTAGGTATACTCACTGTGCTGTAGGTACACTCACTGTGCTGTAGGTACACTCACTGTGCTGTAGGTACACTCACTGTGCTGTAGGTACCCTCACTGTGCTGTAGGTACACTCACTGTGCTGTAGGTATACTCACTGTGCTGTAGGTACACTCACTGTGCTGTAGGTACACTCACTGTGCTGTAGGTACACTCACTGTGCTGTAGGTACACTCACTGTGCTGTAGGTATACTCACTGTGCTGTAGGTACACTCACTGTGCTGTAGGTACACTCACTGTGCTGTAGGTACACTCACTGTGCTGTAGGTACACTCACTGTGCTGTAGGTACACTCACTGTGCTGTAGGTACACTCACTGTGCTGTAGGTATACTCACTGTGCTGTAGGTACACTCACTGTGCTGTAGGTACACTCACTGTGCTGTAGGTATACTCACTGTGCTGTAGGTACACTCACTGTGCTGTAGGTACACTCACTGTGCTGTAGGTATACTCACTGTGCTGTAGGTATACTCACTGTGCTGTAGGTATACTCACTGTGCTGTAGGTACACTCACTGTGCTGTAGGTATACTCACTGTGCTGTAGGTACACTCACTGTGCTGTAGGTACACTCACTGTGCTGTAGGTACACTCACTGTGCTGTAGGTACACTCACTGTGCTGTAGGTACACTCACTGTGCTGTAGGTACACTCACTGTGCTGTAGGTACACTCACTGTGCTGTAGGTACACTCACTGTGCTGTAGGTACACTCACTGTGCTGTAGGTACACTCACTGTGCTGTAGGTACACTCACTGTGCTGTAGGTACACTCACTGTGCTGTAGGTATACTCACTGTGCTGTAGGTACACTCACTGTGCTGTAGGTACACTCACTGTGCTGTAGGTACACTCACTGTGCTGTAGGTACACTCACTGTGCTGTAGGTACACTCACTGTGCTGTAGGTACACTCACTGTGCTGTAGGTACACTCACTGTGCTGTAGGTACACTCACTGTGCTGTAGGTACACTCACTGTGCTGTAGGTATACTCACTGTGCTGTAGGTATACTCACTGTGCTGTAGGTACACTCACTGTGCTGTAGGTACACTCACTGTGCTGTAGGTACACTCACTGTGCTGTAGGTACACTCACTGTGCTGTAGGTACACTCACTGTGCTGTAGGTACACTCACTGTGCTGTAGGTACACTCACTGTGCTGTAGGTACACTCACTGTGCTGTAGGTATACTCACTGTGCTGTAGGTATACTCACTGTGCTGTAGGTACACTCACTGTGCTGTAGGTACACTCACTGTGCTGTAGGTACACTCACTGTGCTGTAGGTACACTCACTGTGCTGTAGGTATACTCACTGTGCTGTAGGTACACTCACTGTGCTGTAGGTACACTCACTGTGCTGTAGGTACACTCACTGTGCTGTAGGTACACTCACTGTGCTGTAGGTACACTCACTGTGCTGTAGGTACACTCACTGTGCTGTAGGTACACTCACTGTGCTGTAGGTACACTCACTGTGCTGTAGGTACACTCACTGTGCTGTAGGTACACTCACTGTGCTGTAGGTACACTCACTGTGCTGTAGGTACACTCACTGTGCTGTAGGTACACTCACTGTGCTGTAGGTACACTCACTGTGCTGTAGGTACACTCACTGTGCTGTAGGTATACTCACTGTGCTGTAGGTACACTGACTGTGCTGTAGGTACACTCACTGTGCTGTAGGTACACTCACTGTGCTGTAGGTATACTCACTGTGCTGTAGGTACACTCACTGTGCTGTAGGTACACTCACTGTGCTGTAGGTACACTCACTGTGCTGTAGGTACACTCACTGTGCTGTAGGTACACTCACTGTGCTGTAGGTACACTCACTGTGCTGTAGGTACACTCACTGTGCTGTAGGTACACTCACTGTGCTGTAGGTACACTCACTGTGCTGTAGGTACACTCACTGTGCTGTAGGTACACTCACTGTGCTGTAGGTACACTCACTGTGCTGTAGGTACACTCACTGTGCTGTAGGTACACTGACTGTGCTGTAGGTAACTCACTGTGCTGTAGGTACACTCACTGTGCTGTAGGTACACTCACTGTGCTGTAGGTACACTCACTGTGCTGTAGGTACACTCACTGTGCTGTAGGTACACTCACTGTGCTGTAGGTACACTCACTGTGCTGTAGGTACACTCACTGTGCTGTAGGTACACTCACTGTGCTGTAGGTACACTCACTGTGCTGTAGGTACACTCACTGTGCTGTAGGTACACTCACTGTGCTGTAGGTACACTCACTGTGCTGTAGGTACACTCACTGTGCTGTAGGTACACTGACTGTGCTGTAGGTACACTCACTGTGCTGTAGGTACACTCACTGTGCTGTAGGTACACTCACTGTGCTGTAGGTACACTCACTGTGCTGTAGGTACACTCACTGTGCTGTAGGTACACTCACTGTGCTGTAGGTACACTCACTGTGCTGTAGGTACACTCACTGTGCTGTAGGTATACTCACTGTGCTGTAGGTACACTCACTGTGCTGTAGGTACACTCACTGTGCTGTAGGTACACTCACTGTGCTGTAGGTACACTCACTGTGCTGTAGGTACACTCACTGTGCTGTAGGTACACTCACTGTGCTGTAGGTACACTCACTGTGCTGTAGGTATACTCACTGTGCTGTAGGTACACTCACTGTGCTGTAGGTACACTCACTGTGCTGTAGGTACACTCACTGTGCTGTAGGTACACTCACTGTGCTGTAGGTACACTCACTGTGCTGTAGGTACACTCACTGTGCTGTAGGTACACTCACTGTGCTGTAGGTACACTCACTGTGCTGTAGGTACACTCACTGTGCTGTAGGTACACTCACTGTGCTGTAGGTACACTCACTGTGCTGTAGGTACACTCACTGTGCTGTAGGTACACTCACTGTGCTGTAGGTACACTCACTGTGCTGTAGGTACACTCACTGTGCTGTAGGTACACTCACTGTGCTGTAGGTACACTCACTGTGCTGTAGGTACACTCACTGTGCTGTAGGTACACTCGACTGTGCTGTAGGTACACTCACTGTGCTGTAGGTACACTCACTGTGCTGTAGGTACACTCACTGTGCTGTAGGTACACTCACTGTGCTGTAGGTACACTCACTGTGCTGTAGGTACACTCACTGTGCTGTAGGTACACTCACTGTGCTGTAGGTACACTCACTGTGCTGTAGGTACACTCACTGTGCTGTAGGTACACTCACTGTGCTGTAGGTACACTCACTGTGCTGTAGGTACACTCACTGTGCTGTAGGTACACTCACTGTGCTGTAGGTACACTCACTGTGCTGTAGGTATACTCACTGTGCTGTAGGTACACTCACTGTGCTGTAGGTACACTCACTGTGCTGTAGGTACACTCACTGTGCTGTAGGTACACTCACTGTGCTGTAGGTACACTCACTGTGCTGTAGGTACACTCACTGTGCTGTAGGTACACTCACTGTGCTGTAGGTACACTCACTGTGCTGTAGGTACACTCACTGTGCTGTAGGTACACTCACTGTGCTGTAGGTACACTCACTGTGCTGTAGGTACACTCACTGTGCTGTAGGTACACTCACTGTGCTGTAGGTACACTCACTGTGCTGTAGGTACACTCACTGTGCTGTAGGTACACTCACTGTGCTGTAGGTACACTCACTGTGCTGTAGGTACACTCACTGTGCTGTAGGTACACTCACTGTGCTGTAGGTACACTCACTGTGCTGTAGGTACACTCACTGTGCTGTAGGTACACTCACTGTGCTGTAGGTACACTCACTGTGCTGTAGGTACACTCACTGTGCTGTAGGTACACTCACTGTGCTGTAGGTACACTCACTGTGCTGTAGGTACACTGACTGTGCTGTAGGTACACTCACTGTGCTGTAGGTACACTCACTGTGCTGTAGGTACACTCACTGTGCTGTAGGTACACTCACTGTGCTGTAGGTACACTCACTGTGCTGTAGGTACACTCACTGTGCTGTAGGTACACTCACTGTGCTGTAGGTACACTCACTGTGCTGTAGGTACACTCACTGTGCTGTAGGTACACTCACTGTGCTGTAGGTACACTCACTGTGCTGTAGGTACACTCACTGTGCTGTAGGTACACTCACTGTGCTGTAGGTACACTCACTGTGCTGTAGGTACACTCACTGTGCTGTAGGTACACTCACTGTGCTGTAGGTACACTCACTGTGCTGTAGGTACACTCACTGTGCTGTAGGTACACTCACTGTGCTGTAGGTACACTCACTGTGCTGTAGGTACACTCACTGTGCTGTAGGTACACTCACTGTGCTGTAGGTACACTCACTGTGCTGTAGGTACACTCACTGTGCTGTAGGTACACTCACTGTGCTGTAGGTACACTCACTGTGCTGTAGGTACACTCACTGTGCTGTAGGTACACTCACTGTGCTGTAGGTACACTCACTGTGCTGTAGGTACACTCACTGTGCTGTAGGTACACTCACTGTGCTGTAGGTACACTCACTGTGCTGTAGGTACACTCACTGTGCTGTAGGTACACTCACTGTGCTGTAGGTACACTCACTGTGCTGTAGGTACACTCACTGTGCTGTAGGTACACTCACTGTGCTGTAGGTACACTCACTGTGCTGTAGGTACACTCACTGTGCTGTAGGTACACTCACTGTGCTGTAGGTACACTCACTGTGCTGTAGGTACACTCACTGTGCTGTAGGTACACTCACTGTGCTGTAGGTACACTCACTGTGCTGTAGGTACACTCACTGTGCTGTAGGTACACTCACTGTGCTGTAGGTACACTCACTGTGCTGTAGGTACACTCACTGTGCTGTAGGTACACTCACTGTGCTGTAGGTACACTCACTGTGCTGTAGGTACACTCACTGTGCTGTAGGTACACTCACTGTGCTGTAGGTACACTCACTGTGCTGTAGGTACACTCACTGTGCTGTAGGTACACTCACTGTGCTGTAGGTACACTCACTGTGCTGTAGGTACACTCACTGTGCTGTAGGTACACTCACTGTGCTGTAGGTGTGCTGTAGGTACACTCACTGTGCTGTAGGTACACTCACTGTGCTGTAGGTACACTCACTGTGCTGTAGGTACACTCACTGTGCTGTAGGTACACTCACTGTGCTGTAGGTACACTCACTGTGCTGTAGGTACACTCACTGTGCTGTAGGTACACTCACTGTGCTGTAGGTACACTCACTGTGCTGTAGGTACACTCACTGTGCTGTAGGTACACTCACTGTGCTGTAGGTACACTCACTGTGCTGTAGGTACACTCACTGTGCTGTAGGTACACTCACTGTGCTGTAGGTACACTCACTGTGCTGTAGGTACACTCACTGTGCTGTAGGTACACTCACTGTGCTGTAGGTACACTCACTGTGCTGTAGGTACACTCACTGTGCTGTAGGTACACTCACTGTGCTGTAGGTACACTCACTGTGCTGTAGGTACACTCACTGTGCTGTAGGTACACTCACTGTGCTGTAGGTACACTCACTGTGCTGTAGGTACACTCACTGTGCTGTAGGTACACTCACTGTGCTGTAGGTACACTCACTGTGCTGTAGGTACACTCACTGTGCTGTAGGTACACTCACTGTGCTGTAGGTACACTCACTGTGCTGTAGGTACACTCACTGTGCTGTAGGTACACTCACTGTGCTGTAGGTACACTCACTGTGCTGTAGGTACACTCACTGTGCTGTAGGTACACTCACTGTGCTGTAGGTACACTCACTGTGCTGTAGGTACACTCACTGTGCTGTAGGTACACTCACTGTGCTGTAGGTACACTCACTGTGCTGTAGGTACACTCACTGTGCTGTAGGTACACTCACTGTGCTGTAGGTACACTCACTGTGCTGTAGGTACACTCACTGTGCTGTAGGTACACTCACTGTGCTGTAGGTACACTCACTGTGCTGTAGGTACACTCACTGTGCTGTAGGTACACTCACTGTGCTGTAGGTACACTCACTGTGCTGTAGGTACACTCACTGTGCTGTAGGTACACTCACTGTGCTGTAGGTACACTCACTGTGCTGTAGGTACACTCACTGTGCTGTAGGTACACTCACTGTGCTGTAGGTATACTCACTGTGCTGTAGGTACACTCACTGTGCTGTAGGTACACTCACTGTGCTGTAGGTACACTCACTGTGCTGTAGGTACACTCACTGTGCTGTAGGTACACTCACTGTGCTGTAGGTACACTCACTGTGCTGTAGGTACACTCACTGTGCTGTAGGTACACTCACTGTGCTGTAGGTACACTCACTGTGCTGTAGGTACACTCACTGTGCTGTAGGTACACTCACTGTGCTGTAGGTACACTCACTGTGCTGTAGGTACACTCACTGTGCTGTAGGTACACTCACTGTGCTGTAGGTACACTCACTGTGCTGTAGGTACACTCACTGTGCTGTAGGTACACTCACTGTGCTGTAGGTACACTCACTGTGCTGTAGGTACACTCACTGTGCTGTAGGTACACTCACTGTGCTGTAGGTACACTCACTGTGCTGTAGGTACACTCACTGTGCTGTAGGTACACTCACTGTGCTGTAGGTACACTCACTGTGCTGTAGGTACACTCACTGTGCTGTAGGTACACTCACTGTGCTGTAGGTACACTCACTGTGCTGTAGGTACACTCACTGTGCTGTAGGTACACTCACTGTGCTGTAGGTACACTCACTGTGCTGTAGGTACACTCACTGTGCTGTAGGTACACTCACTGTGCTGTAGGTACACTCACTGTGCTGTAGGTACACTCACTGTGCTGTAGGTACACTCACTGTGCTGTAGGTACACTCACTGTGCTGTAGGTACACTCACTGTGCTGTAGGTACACTCACTGTGCTGTAGGTACACTCACTGTGCTGTAGGTACACTCACTGTGCTGTAGGTACACTCACTGTGCTGTAGGTACACTCACTGTGCTGTAGGTACACTCACTGTGCTGTAGGTACACTCACTGTGCTGTAGGTACACTCACTGTGCTGTAGGTACACTCACTGTGCTGTAGGTACACTCACTGTGCTGTAGGTACACTCACTGTGCTGTAGGTACACTCACTGTGCTGTAGGTACACTCACTGTGCTGTAGGTACACTCACTGTGCTGTAGGTACACTCACTGTGCTGTAGGTACACTCACTGTGCTGTAGGTACACTCACTGTGCTGTAGGTACACTCACTGTGCTGTAGGTACACTCACTGTGCTGTAGGTACACTCACTGTGCTGTAGGTACACTCACTGTGCTGTAGGTACACTCACTGTGCTGTAGGTACACTCACTGTGCTGTAGGTACACTCACTGTGCTGTAGGTACACTCACTGTGCTGTAGGTACACTCACTGTGCTGTAGGTACACTCACTGTGCTGTAGGTACACTCACTGTGCTGTAGGTACACTCACTGTGCTGTAGGTACACTCACTGTGCTGTAGGTACACTCACTGTGCTGTAGGTACACTCACTGTGCTGTAGGTACACTCACTGTGCTGTAGGTACACTCACTGTGCTGTAGGTACACTCACTGTGCTGTAGGTACACTCACTGTGCTGTAGGTACACTCACTGTGCTGTAGGTACACTCACTGTGCTGTAGGTACACTCACTGTGCTGTAGGTACACTCACTGTGCTGTAGGTACACTCACTGTGCTGTAGGTACACTCACTGTGCTGTAGGTACACTCACTGTGCTGTAGGTACACTCACTGTGCTGTAGGTACACTCACTGTGCTGTAGGTACACTCACTGTGCTGTAGGTACACTCACTGTGCTGTAGGTACACTCACTGTGCTGTAGGTACACTCACTGTGCTGTAGGTACACTCACTGTGCTGTAGGTACACTCACTGTGCTGTAGGTACACTCACTGTGCTGTAGGTACACTCACTGTGCTGTAGGTACACTCACTGTGCTGTAGGTACACTCACTGTGCTGTAGGTACACTCACTGTGCTGTAGGTACACTCACTGTGCTGTAGGTACACTCACTGTGCTGTAGGTACACTGACTGTGCTGTAGGTACACTCACTGTGCTGTAGGTACACTCACTGTGCTGTAGGTACACTCACTGTGCTGTAGGTACACTCACTGTGCTGTAGGTACACTCACTGTGCTGTAGGTACACTCACTGTGCTGTAGGTACACTCACTGTGCTGTAGGTACACTCACTGTGCTGTAGGTACACTCACTGTGCTGTAGGTACACTCACTGTGCTGTAGGTACACTCACTGTGCTGTAGGTATACTCACTGTGCTGTAGGTACACTCACTGTGCTGTAGGTACACTCACTGTGCTGTAGGTACACTCACTGTGCTGTAGGTACACTCACTGTGCTGTAGGTACACTCACTGTGCTGTAGGTACACTCACTGTGCTGTAGGTACACTCACTGTGCTGTAGGTACACTCACTGTGCTGTAGGTACACTCACTGTGCTGTAGGTACACTCACTGTGCTGTAGGTACACTCACTGTGCTGTAGGTACACTCACTGTGCTGTAGGTACACTCACTGTGCTGTAGGTACACTCACTGTGCTGTAGGTACACTCACTGTGCTGTAGGTACACTCACTGTGCTGTAGGTACACTCACTGTGCTGTAGGTACACTCACTGTGCTGTAGGTACACTCACTGTGCTGTAGGTACACTCACTGTGCTGTAGGTACACTCACTGTGCTGTAGGTACACTCACTGTGCTGTAGGTACACTCACTGTGCTGTAGGTACACTCACTGTGCTGTAGGTACACTCACTGTGCTGTAGGTACACTCACTGTGCTGTAGGTACACTCACTGTGCTGTAGGTACACTCACTGTGCTGTAGGTACACTCACTGTGCTGTAGGTACACTCACTGTGCTGTAGGTACACTCACTGTGCTGTAGGTACACTCACTGTGCTGTAGGTACACTCACTGTGCTGTAGGTACACTCACTGTGCTGTAGGTACACTCACTGTGCTGTAGGTACCCTCACTGTGCTGTAGGTACACTCACTGTGCTGTAGGTACACTCACTGTGCTGTAGGTACACTCACTGTGCTGTAGGTACACTCACTGTGCTGTAGGTACACTCACTGTGCTGTAGGTACACTCACTGTGCTGTAGGTACACTCACTGTGCTGTAGGTACACTCACTGTGCTGTAGGTACACTCACTGTGCTGTAGGTACACTCACTGTGCTGTAGGTACACTCACTGTGCTGTAGGTACACTCACTGTGCTGTAGGTACACTGACTGTGCTGTAGGTACACTCACTGTGCTGTAGGTACACTCACTGTGCTGTAGGTACACTCACTGTGCTGTAGGTACACTCACTGTGCTGTAGGTACACTCACTGTGCTGTAGGTACACTCACTGTGCTGTAGGTACACTCACTGTGCTGTAGGTACACTCACTGTGCTGTAGGTACACTCACTGTGCTGTAGGTACACTCACTGTGCTGTAGGTACACTCACTGTGCTGTAGGTACACTCACTGTGCTGTAGGTACACTCACTGTGCTGTAGGTACACTCACTGTGCTGTAGGTACACTCACTGTGCTGTAGGTACACTCACTGTGCTGTAGGTACACTCACTGTGCTGTAGGTACACTCACTGTGCTGTAGGTACACTCACTGTGCTGTAGGTACACTCACTGTGCTGTAGGTACACTCACTGTGCTGTAGGTACACTCACTGTGCTGTAGGTACACTCACTGTGCTGTAGGTACACTCACTGTGCTGTAGGTACACTCACTGTGCTGTAGGTACACTCACTGTGCTGTAGGTACACTGACTGTGCTGTAGGTACACTCACTGTGCTGTAGGTACACTCACTGTGCTGTAGGTACACTCACTGTGCTGTAGGTACACTCACTGTGCTGTAGGTACACTCACTGTGCTGTAGGTACACTCACTGTGCTGTAGGTACACTCACTGTGCTGTAGGTACACTCACTGTGCTGTAGGTACACTCACTGTGCTGTAGGTACACTCACTGTGCTGTAGGTACACTCACTGTGCTGTAGGTACACTCACTGTGCTGTAGGTACACTCACTGTGCTGTAGGTACACTCACTGTGCTGTAGGTACACTCACTGTGCTGTAGGTACACTCACTGTGCTGTAGGTACACTCACTGTGCTGTAGGTACACTCACTGTGCTGTAGGTACACTCACTGTGCTGTAGGTACACTCACTGTGCTGTAGGTACACTCACTGTGCTGTAGGTACACTCACTGTGCTGTAGGTACACTCACTGTGCTGTAGGTACACTCACTGTGCTGTAGGTACACTCACTGTGCTGTAGGTACACTCACTGTGCTGTAGGTACACTCACTGTGCTGTAGGTACACTCACTGTGCTGTAGGTACACTCACTGTGCTGTAGGTACACTCACTGTGCTGTAGGTACACTCACTGTGCTGTAGGTACACTCACTGTGCTGTAGGTACACTCACTGTGCTGTAGGTACACTCACTGTGCTGTAGGTACACTCACTGTGCTGTAGGTACACTCACTGTGCTGTAGGTACACTCACTGTGCTGTAGGTACACTCACTGTGCTGTAGGTACACTCACTGTGCTGTAGGTACACTCACTGTGCTGTAGGTACACTCACTGTGCTGTAGGTACACTCACTGTGCTGTAGGTACACTCACTGTGCTGTAGGTACACTCACTGTGCTGTAGGTACACTCACTGTGCTGTAGGTACACTCACTGTGCTGTAGGTACACTCACTGTGCTGTAGGTACACTCACTGTGCTGTAGGTACACTCACTGTGCTGTAGGTACACTCACTGTGCTGTAGGTACACTCACTGTGCTGTAGGTACACTCACTGTGCTGTAGGTACACTCACTGTGCTGTAGGTACACTCACTGTGCTGTAGGTACACTCACTGTGCTGTAGGTACACTCACTGTGCTGTAGGTACACTCACTGTGCTGTAGGTACACTCACTGTGCTGTAGGTACACTCACTGTGCTGTAGGTACACTCACTGTGCTGTAGGTACACTCACTGTGCTGTAGGTACACTCACTGTGCTGTAGGTACACTCACTGTGCTGTAGGTACACTCACTGTGCTGTAGGTACACTCACTGTGCTGTAGGTACACTCACTGTGCTGTAGGTACACTCACTGTGCTGTAGGTACACTCACTGTGCTGTAGGTACACTCACTGTGCTGTAGGTACACTCACTGTGCTGTAGGTACACTCACTGTGCTGTAGGTACACTCACTGTGCTGTAGGTACACTCACTGTGCTGTAGGTACACTCACTGTGCTGTAGGTACACTCACTGTGCTGTAGGTACACTCACTGTGCTGTAGGTACACTCACTGTGCTGTAGGTACACTCACTGTGCTGTAGGTACACTCACTGTGCTGTAGGTACACTCACTGTGCTGTAGGTACACTCACTGTGCTGTAGGTACACTCACTGTGCTGTAGGTACACTCACTGTGCTGTAGGTACACTCACTGTGCTGTAGGTACACTCACTGTGCTGTAGGTACACTCACTGTGCTGTAGGTACACTCACTGTGCTGTAGGTACACTCACTGTGCTGTAGGTACACTGACTGTGCTGTAGGTACACTCACTGTGCTGTAGGTACACTCACTGTGCTGTAGGTACACTCACTGTGCTGTAGGTACACTCACTGTGCTGTAGGTACACTCACTGTGCTGTAGGTACACTCACTGTGCTGTAGGTACACTCACTGTGCTGTAGGTACACTCACTGTGCTGTAGGTACACTCACTGTGCTGTAGGTACACTCACTGTGCTGTAGGTACACTCACTGTGCTGTAGGTACACTCACTGTGCTGTAGGTACACTCACTGTGCTGTAGGTACACTCACTGTGCTGTAGGTACACTGACTGTGCTGTAGGTACACTCACTGTGCTGTAGGTACACTCACTGTGCTGTAGGTACACTGACTGTGCTGTAGGTACACTCACTGTGCTGTAGGTACACTCACTGTGCTGTAGGTACACTCACTGTGCTGTAGGTACACTCACTGTGCTGTAGGTACACTCACTGTGCTGTAGGTACACTCACTGTGCTGTAGGTACACTCACTGTGCTGTAGGTACACTCACTGTGCTGTAGGTACACTCACTGTGCTGTAGGTACACTCACTGTGCTGTAGGTACACTCACTGTGCTGTAGGTACACTCACTGTGCTGTAGGTACACTCACTGTGCTGTAGGTACACTCACTGTGCTGTAGGTACACTCACTGTGCTGTAGGTACACTCACTGTGCTGTAGGTACACTCACTGTGCTGTAGGTACACTCACTGTGCTGTAGGTACACTCACTGTGCTGTAGGTACACTCACTGTGCTGTAGGTACACTCACTGTGCTGTAGGTACACTCACTGTGCTGTAGGTACACTCACTGTGCTGTAGGTACACTCACTGTGCTGTAGGTACACTCACTGTGCTGTAGGTACACTCACTGTGCTGTAGGTACACTCACTGTGCTGTAGGTACACTCACTGTGCTGTAGGTACACTCACTGTGCTGTAGGTACACTCACTGTGCTGTAGGTACACTCACTGTGCTGTAGGTACACTCACTGTGCTGTAGGTACACTCACTGTGCTGTAGGTACACTCACTGTGCTGTAGGTACACTCACTGTGCTGTAGGTACACTCACTGTGCTGTAGGTACACTCACTGTGCTGTAGGTACACTCACTGTGCTGTAGGTACACTCACTGTGCTGTAGGTACACTCACTGTGCTGTAGGTACACTCACTGTGCTGTAGGTACACTCACTGTGCTGTAGGTACACTCACTGTGCTGTAGGTACACTCACTGTGCTGTAGGTACACTCACTGTGCTGTAGGTACACTCACTGTGCTGTAGGTACACTCACTGTGCTGTAGGTACACTCACTGTGCTGTAGGTACACTCACTGTGCTGTAGGTACACTCACTGTGCTGTAGGTACACTCACTGTGCTGTAGGTACACTCACTGTGCTGTAGGTACACTCACTGTGCTGTAGGTACACTCACTGTGCTGTAGGTACACTCACTGTGCTGTAGGTACACTCACTGTGCTGTAGGTACACTCACTGTGCTGTAGGTACACTCACTGTGCTGTAGGTACACTCACTGTGCTGTAGGTACACTCACTGTGCTGTAGGTACACTCACTGTGCTGTAGGTACACTCACTGTGCTGTAGGTACACTCACTGTGCTGTAGGTACACTCACTGTGCTGTAGGTACACTCACTGTGCTGTAGGTACACTCACTGTGCTGTAGGTACACTCACTGTGCTGTAGGTACACTCACTGTGCTGTAGGTACACTCACTGTGCTGTAGGTACACTCACTGTGCTGTAGGTACACTCACTGTGCTGTAGGTACACTCACTGTGCTGTAGGTACACTCACTGTGCTGTAGGTACACTCACTGTGCTGTAGGTACACTCACTGTGCTGTAGGTACACTCACTGTGCTGTAGGTACACTCACTGTGCTGTAGGTACACTCACTGTGCTGTAGGTACACTCACTGTGCTGTAGGTACACTCACTGTGCTGTAGGTACACTCACTGTGCTGTAGGTACACTCACTGTGCTGTAGGTACACTCACTGTGCTGTAGGTACACTCACTGTGCTGTAGGTACACTCACTGTGCTGTAGGTACACTCACTGTGCTGTAGGTACACTCACTGTGCTGTAGGTACACTCACTGTGCTGTAGGTACACTCACTGTGCTGTAGGTACACTCACTGTGCTGTAGGTACACTCACTGTGCTGTAGGTACACTCACTGTGCTGTAGGTACACTCACTGTGCTGTAGGTACACTCACTGTGCTGTAGGTACACTCACTGTGCTGTAGGTACACTCACTGTGCTGTAGGTACACTCACTGTGCTGTAGGTACACTCACTGTGCTGTAGGTACACTCACTGTGCTGTAGGTACACTCACTGTGCTGTAGGTACACTCACTGTGCTGTAGGTACACTCACTGTGCTGTAGGTACACTCACTGTGCTGTAGGTACACTCACTGTGCTGTAGGTACACTCACTGTGCTGTAGGTACACTCACTGTGCTGTAGGTACACTCACTGTGCTGTAGGTACACTCACTGTGCTGTAGGTACACTCACTGTGCTGTAGGTACACTCACTGTGCTGTAGGTACACTCACTGTGCTGTAGGTACACTCACTGTGCTGTAGGTACACTCACTGTGCTGTAGGTACACTCACTGTGCTGTAGGTACACTCACTGTGCTGTAGGTACACTCACTGTGCTGTAGGTACCCTCACTGTGCTGTAGGTACACTCACTGTGCTGTAGGTACACTCACTGTGCTGTAGGTACACTCACTGTGCTGTAGGTACACTCACTGTGCTGTAGGTACACTCACTGTGCTGTAGGTACACTCACTGTGCTGTAGGTACACTCACTGTGCTGTAGGTACACTCACTGTGCTGTAGGTACACTCACTGTGCTGTAGGTACACTCACTGTGCTGTAGGTACACTCACTGTGCTGTAGGTACACTCACTGTGCTGTAGGTACACTCACTGTGCTGTAGGTACACTCACTGTGCTGTAGGTACACTCACTGTGCTGTAGGTACACTCACTGTGCTGTAGGTACACTCACTGTGCTGTAGGTACACTCACTGTGCTGTAGGTACACTCACTGTGCTGTAGGTACACTCACTGTGCTGTAGGTACACTCACTGTGCTGTAGGTACACTCACTGTGCTGTAGGTACACTCACTGTGCTGTAGGTACACTCACTGTGCTGTAGGTACACTCACTGTGCTGTAGGTACACTCACTGTGCTGTAGGTACACTCACTGTGCTGTAGGTACACTCACTGTGCTGTAGGTACACTCACTGTGCTGTAGGTACACTCACTGTGCTGTAGGTACACTCACTGTGCTGTAGGTACACTCACTGTGCTGTAGGTACACTCACTGTGCTGTAGGTACACTCACTGTGCTGTAGGTACACTCACTGTGCTGTAGGTACACTCACTGTGCTGTAGGTACACTCACTGTGCTGTAGGTACACTCACTGTGCTGTAGGTACACTCACTGTGCTGTAGGTATACTCACTGTGCTGTAGGTACACTCACTGTGCTGTAGGTACACTCACTGTGCTGTAGGTATACTCACTGTGCTGTAGGTATACTCACTGTGCTGTAGGTACACTCACTGTGCTGTAGGTACACTCACTGTGCTGTAGGTACACTCACTGTGCTGTAGGTACACTCACTGTGCTGTAGGTACACTCACTGTGCTGTAGGTACACTCACTGTGCTGTAGGTACCCTCACTGTGCTGTAGGTACACTCACTGTGCTGTAGGTACACTCACTGTGCTGTAGGTACACTCACTGTGCTGTAGGTACACTCACTGTGCTGTAGGTACACTCACTGTGCTGTAGGTACACTCACTGTGCTGTAGGTACACTCACTGTGCTGTAGGTACACTCACTGTGCTGTAGGTACACTCACTGTGCTGTAGGTACCCTCACTGCTGTTCCAGGATTTTGTGCCAGCGACAGTGAAGGAGTGGCCGACATATTTGCAAGGCGGGATGGTGAGTGATTCGAAGAGGGAGTTTGCCATTTGTGCTGGTTTGATGCCCTGGTGTTGGATGTGACCCTCCTGGGTTATTGAGACCTCACGTTTGGAAGATGGTGTTGGAGCTGGACCCATCCAGGCTTGTGGGAGTTTGCCATCGCACTCCTGACACGTGCCTTATAGATGGTGGACAGACTTTGGAGAGTCAAGTCAGATCCTCACCACAGGGTTTAAGCCTCTTATCTGCTCTGGTAACCACAATTCTGGTCTCCATATACCTCGGTTAGAGCACACTTGGTGCACTGTACACAGTCTGGGACTGGATCTCCGCTTCCCGGCGCCAAAATCTTTCGGGGCTGGGAGTAATGTGTTCGGGCAGCCTGGGGTGCGCGAGCGGCCGATGCCGGGCCCTACTTTGCTGGTCATGGTCCATGGTCTGAGGCCGCCATGGAGAACAGCGTGGCAGCTGCAGGCCGCCGCCGTGCACATGCGCGGCCTCTGACCCGGAAGTGCTGGGGGGGGGGGGGGTGCTGGAGTCGCGAGCTCCATGACGGCTCCCTGCTCCCCCCCTGCAAAACAGTGAACCTGTGGCCTTTTGACGCCAGTTTTCCTGACGATGACGTCGAAACTTAGTCCCTAAAACAGAGAAGCCAGCCCCTTGTCTCAAGTACCTTGGTAACACCACACGTGGAGCACTGTGCACAGTTCTGGTCGACAAATTATAAAATGGAGGCAAAGGAGACGGTGTGGAAACAATTTACTGAAATTATACATCAGAGAGATCAACCCTATCAGAAGATATTGAACAGGTGGGGACCATTTTGCTAAGAACAAGGCTGAGAGGGGAGAATACAAAGGGGCCGAGAAGGTAGAAACAGAGAGGATGTTTTCACTCGGTCAGACCACACATACAAGACTATGAAATCCAAAGTGTAAAGTGGGGAGTGTGTGTGAAACTTGCTGCCATGACGAGTGCTTGAGGCAAACGGTATCGATACATTTAAGGGGAAAGCTGGGGAAACACTGAGAGGGAAAGGAATAGGAGGATCCCGTGAGGGCGGTGAGAGGAGGTGTGAGTGGAGAATAAACGGGAGCATGCAGCAGATGGGCAGAATGGCCTGGTCTTGTGTTGGGCATATGGTGCGATTCGACCACATGTCCTACCATGTCCCTGATGGAACCATCAATTCACGAGACACGTGCTTTAAGATATGAACAGTGGTTTTAATCTACTTACTTCAGAGCCAGCCTGTTACCCGTCAAACTCTCGATGAACTGGCTCTGGACACGGTTATTTATACAGCAGTCAAGGGGGAGGAGTCGTGGGTGGAACCAAGGGTGGGGCCCTGTACAAACTGCTGAGCATTCCCCCTAGTGGTCGGATAACGCTACTGCGCTTACAATGGTATTGGTAAATACAGTGTGAATTACTAAGTTACATTCACCACATTCACCCCCTGCAAAAAAATCAAGTCCGGCGGGGGTGGTGGTCTACAAAGTAAGTCTGTCCGGTGGTCGAACTGTCCGTTGTGATCTGCGGAACACCGGGGATGCAGCCTCTTGCGGTGGCTGGATGGGTGTTGTGTGCTGGGGTACGATGGCGGACTCCAGGGAGGGTTGTATCCGAGCTTCATACTCTCCTGGTTCGACCGAGGACTGGGGGCGCTGGGTGCTGGCCGGCGTGGGTGCGCGGAACTGGTGGAGCGAGCTCGTGGGCTTGGGAGCGTGAGGGGGCGGCAGCATGGCGTGTAGGGTGAGGGGTCCTTCTGTGGGGGTAGAGGGGGCGCTGGATCCGGCGGGTGCCAGATCCCGGAGGGATACCGTGTCCTGATGGCCATCAGGGAACTCGACGAAGGCGTACTGGGGGTTGGAGTGGAGCAGGCGCACCTTTTCAACAAAGGGGTCGGTTTTGTGCGCCCTGACGTGTTTCCTCAGGAGTACCGGGCCCGATGTCCTCAGCCATGCCGGAAGTGAGGCCCCCGTGGTAGTGCCCCTGGTAAAAATGAAGAGCCTCTCGTGAGGGGTCTGATTGGTCGCTGTGCACAAAAGGGACCTAATAGCGTGGAGCACGTCTGGGAGGACTTCCTGCCACTGGGAGACTTGGAGCTTTCTAGACCGGAGGGTCAGTAGGACGGTCTTCCAGACCGTCGCGTTCTCCCTCTCCACCTGCCCGTTCCCCCTGGGGTTGTAGCTGGGGTAGTCCTGCTCGAGGCAATGCCCTTGTCGAGCAGGTACTGACGCAGCTCGTCACTCATGAAGGACGAACCCCGGTCGCTGTGTACGTAGCTGGGGAAACCAAACAGGGTGAAGATGCTATGCAGGGCCCTAATGACTGTGTGGGAGGTCATGTCAGGGCACGGGATAGCAAATGGGAAACGG
This sequence comes from Scyliorhinus canicula, assembly GCF_902713615.1. NCBI lineage: Eukaryota > Metazoa > Chordata > Chondrichthyes > Carcharhiniformes > Scyliorhinidae > Scyliorhinus > Scyliorhinus canicula. Next base: position 73,477,049 of record NC_052157.1, read on the forward strand.
GAGAACTCATCTACGACGTTTAGAAAGTAAACGTTCTTGTTAGTTGAGGGGAGTGGCCCTTTGAAATCAATCGTGAGGCGTTCCAAGGGCCTAGAAGCCTTGACCAGGTGGGCCCTGTCTGGTCTATAGAAGTGCGGTTTGCACTCCGCACAGATCGGTCAGTCCCTGGTGACCGCTTTTACCTCCTCGTTGGAGAAAGGCAGGTTTCGGACTCTGATGTAATGGGTGAGCCGGGTGACCCCCGGGTGGCAGAGATCGTTGTGGATGACGTTCAGTCTGTCAATCTGCGCGCTGGCGCATGTCCCGCGGGATAGGGCATCCGGAGGCTCGTTGAGCTTCCCGGGTTGATACTTAATGTCATAGCTGTCGGTGGAGAGTTCGATCCTCCACCGAAGAATTTTATCATTTTCTATTTTGCCCCTTTGCGAGTTGTCGAACATGAAGGCAACCGATCTTTGGTCGGTGATGAGGGTGAACCTCCTACCTGCGAGGTAGTGCCTCCAGTAATGGATAACCTCCACAATGGCTTGTGCTTCTTTCTCGACTGAAGAGTGTCGGAGTTCAGAAGCCGAGAGGGTAGGGGAGAAAAATGCAACTGGTCTCCCTGCCTGATTTATTGTGGCTGCTAGAGCTACCTCTGAGGCGTCGCTCTCTACCTGGAATGGGGTGGATTCATCCACCGCCTGCATGGCCGCTTTGGCGATGTCCTCCTTGATGCCGTCGAAGGCCTGGCTTTCCTCGGCTGACAGGGGAAATCGTGTGGTCCTAAAGAGTGGGCGGGCTTTGTCTGCATATTGAGGGACCCACTGGGCATAGTAGTAGAAGAAGCCCAAACACCGTTTGAGGGCCTTGGGGCAATGGGGGAGGGGGAGTTTTAAGAGGGGGCGCATACGGTCCGGGTCGGGGCCCAGGACTCCGTTCTCCACGACGTCGCCGGGGATGGCCAGTCTGTTTGTGCGGAAAACGCATTTCTCTTTGTTGTAGGTGATGTTTAATTTCTGTGCTGTCTGGAAAAAACGGTGGAGGTTGGCGTCGTGGTCCTGCTGGTCATAGCCGCAGATGGTGACATTGTCCAAGTACGGAAATGTGGCCCGCAGCCCGTACTGGTCCACCATTCGGTCCATTGCTCGTTGGAACACCAAGACCCCATTAGTGACGCCGAAAGGGACCTGGAGGAAATGGAAGAGGCGGCCATCGGCCTCGAATGCCGTGTAGTGGCGGTCCTCCAGGCGGATTGGGAGCTGGTGGTATGCAGACTTAAGATCCACCGTGGAAAAGAGCCGATACTGGGCGATCTGATTTACTATGTCTGCAATCCTGGGGAGGGGATACGTGTCGAGGAGCGTAAATCTATTTATAGTCTGACTGTAGTCGACAACCATGCGGAATTTTTCCCGGTCTTAACGGCCACCACCTGAGCTCTCCAGGGACTATTCCTGGCCTCTGTAATCCCCTCACTGACTAGCCTTCGGACCTCTGTTCTGAAAAATACCCTATCCTGCAGGCTATACCGCCTGCTACGAGTGGCTACGAGTTTACAGTCCTTTGTGTGATTGGCGAAGAGAGATAGATAGATAGAGAAATACAGCACAGAACAGGAGGGGGGGGAGATTCGCAGTGTAGCGAGGCTGCAGATAGGGAGTGGGGAGAGGGGCCCGCCGAAGCTGAGGGTGAGGCTCTTGAGGTTACATTGGAAGTCTAGGCCTAATAAGAGTGGCGCGCAGAGTTTGAATTTCGAGTAGCTAGCGCCTCGGATTGTGAGTGTCGCGGCGGTGCGCCCCTGGATCTGTACAGAATGGGAGCCTGAAGCGAGAGAGATAGTTTGCCACACGGGGAAAACGGGGAGCGAACAGCGTCTTACCAGGTCTGGGTGTATGAAGCTCTCAGTGCTCCCGGAGTCAAAAAGGCACGGCGTGCTGTACCCGTTGATTTGGACCTCTGCCATCGAGTTTCGCAGATGCTTCAGGCGTGACTAATCCAGGTTGACTGCGCCGAATTGCAGGCCGCGTGACGAGCGCCCGGGGAGGTCGTACTCTTCCGATGAGTTGTCCGAGCGTGGAGATGCAGGTCGGGCCCGTGGATCGCACGTGGCGGGCGGCAAGGAAGATGGCGTCCAAGATGGCGGCCCCCATGGATCGCATGTGGCTTGGGGCACAGGCCGCAGCTTTTCGGGCCCCACGGGTGTGGGGCGCGATTACTTCGTGCCGCTGGGGAGTTGGAAGCTGGGGCCCTTTTTGCGAGGCACACTCTCGCGTAGTGGCCTTTCCGCCCGCAGCTGCTGCAGGTCGCGTTGCGGGCCGGGCAGTGCTGCTGCGGGTGCTGGTTCTGGCCGCAGAAATGGCAGGCTGGAGCAGCATAGTGGCTGGCTGGAGCAGCATAGTGGCTGGCTGGGGCAGCATGGTGGCTGGCTGGAGCAGCATAGTGGCTGGCTGGGGCAGCATGGTGGCTGGCTGGAGCAGCATAGTGGCTGGCTGGAGCAGTATAGTGGCTGGCTGGAGCAGCATAGTGGCTGGCTGGAGCAGCATAGTGGCTGGCTGGGGCAGCATAGTGGCTGGCTGGAGCAGCATGGTGGCTGGAGCAGCATAGTGGCTGGCTGGAGCAGCATGGTGGCTGGCTGGAGCAGCATAGTGGCTGGCTGGGGCAGCATAGTGGCTGGCTGGGGCAGCATGGTGGCTGGCTGGAGCAGCATAGTGGCTGGCTGGGGCAGCATAGTGGCTGGCTGGAGCAGCATAGTGGCTGGCTGGAGCAGCATGGTGGCTGGAGCAGCATAGTGGCTGGCTGGAGCAGCATAGTGGCTGGCTGGAGCAGCATGGTGGCTGGCTGCAGCAGCATAGTGGCTGGCTGGAGCAGCGTAGTGGCTGGCTGGAGCAGCATGGTGGCTGGCTGGAGCAGCATGGTGGCTGGCTGGAGCAGCTTAGTGGCTGGCTGGAGCAGTATAGTGGCTGGCTGGGGCAGCATAGTGGCTGGCTGGAACAGTATAGTGGCTGGCTGGGGCAGCATGGTGGCTGGCTGGAACAGTATAGTGGCTGGCTGCAGCAGCATAGTGGCTGGCTGGGGCAGCATAGTGGCTGGCTGGAGCAGCATGGTGGCTGGCTGGGGCAGCATAGTGGCTGGCTGGGGCAGCATAGTGGCTGGCTGGGGCAGCATGGTGGCTGGAGCAGCATGGTGGCTGGCTGGGGCAGCATGGTGGCTGGCCTGGGCCGCATAGTGGCTGGCTGGGGCAGCATAGTGGCTGGCTGGGGCAGCATAGTGGCTGGCTGGAGCAGCATGGTGGCAGGCTGGGGCAGCATGGTGGCTGGAGCAGCATGGTGGCTGGCTGGAGCAGCTTAGTGGCTGGCTGGAGCAGTATAGTGGCTGGCTGGAGCAGCATGGTGCCTTGCTGGAGCAGCATGGTGGCTGGCTGGAGCAGAATGGTGGCTGGCTGGGGCAGCATGGTGGCTGGCTGGAGCAGCATAGTGGCTGGCCGGGGCAGCATGGTGGCTGGCTGGGGCAGCATAGTGGCTGGCTGGAGCAGCATAGTGGCTGGCTGGAGCAGCATGGTGGCTGGCTGGGGCAGCATGGTGGCTGGCTGGAGCAGCATAGTGGCTGGCTGGAGCAGCATAGTGGCTGGCTGGAGCAGCATAGTGGCTGGCTGGAGCAGCATGGTGGCTGGCTGGAGCAGCATGGTGGCTGGCTGGAGCAGCATAGTGGCTGGCTGGAGCAGCATAGTGGCTGGCTGGGGCAGCATGGTGGCTGGCCGGGGCCGCATGGTGGCAGGCCGGGGCAGCATGGTGGCTGGCCGGGGCAGCATAGTGGCTGGCTGGAGCAGCATAGTGGCTGGCTGGGGCAGCATGGTGGCTGGCTGGAGCAGCTTAGTGGCTGGCTGGAGCAGCTTAGTGGCTGGCTGGAGCAGTATAATGGCTGGCTGGGGCAGCATGGTGGCTGGCTGGAGCAGCATAGTGCCTGGCTGGAGCAGTGTAGTGGCTGGCTGGAGCAGCATGGTGCCTTGCTGGAGCAGCATGGTGGCTGGCTGGGGCAGCATAGTGGCTGGCTGGGGCAGCTTAGTGGCTGGCTGGAGCAGTATAATGGCTGGCTGAGGCAGCATGGTTGCTGGCTGGAGCAGTATAATGGCTGGCTGAGGCAGCATGGTGGCTGGCTGGAGCAGCATAGTGGCTGGCTGGAGCAGCTTAGTGGCTGGCTGGAGCAGTATAATGGCTGGCTGAGGCAGCATGGTGGCTGGCTGGAGCAGCATAGTGCCTGGCTGGAGCAGTATAGTGGCTGGCTGGAGCAGCATGGTGCCTTGCTGGAGCAGCATAGTGGCTGGCTGGAGCAGCATAGTGGCTGGCTGGAGCAGCATAGTGGCTGGGCGGCCGCGTGGCACAGGCCTGGGGGAGTCGCTGGTCGGGGGCCCATGATTGGGTTGCGGGGTCGCGGGGCACGAGGTGAGGCTGCTGAAGGAGACCTCCATCGTGGTAGCAATTTCCGCAGTTGTTTCTAAGTCTTGGGCCCCCTTTTCCAGCAGTCTTTGGCGCACATAATTAGACCTGAGGCCCGCTACAAAAACATCGCGTACAGCAAGTTCTCTATGTTCAGCCGCGGTAATCGCTTGATAGTTAGTCATTAGATAGATTATTGAGCTCTCTTAAAAATTCGGTGAGTGATTCTGTAGGCCGCTGGCGGCAAGTCGTGAACACATGGCGTGCGTAAACTTCGTTAATGGGCCTTACATACATCTTATCGAGTTTCGCTAGCGCTGCGGTATATGAACCGGCCGAGTTTAGTTGCGTAGAGATTCGGTGGCTCACCCTCGCGTGCAGTAGACTTAACTTCTATTCCTCTATTGTTTCGGCTGTGCTCGCTTCTGCCAGGTAGGCCTTAAAGCACCGCAGCCAGTGGGAGAAGATTTCTTTTGCCTCTGCATCCTGTGGGTCGAGTTCCAGGCGTCCAGGCCTGAGGGCTGATTCCATGATCGATCCTGACTGTTCTTAAGTAGATTAAATTGATGGAACCATCAATTCACGAGGCACGTGCATTCAGATATGAACAGTGGTTTTAACCTACTTACTACAGAGCCAGCCTGTTACCCGTTGAACTCTCGATGAACTGCAGGCTGGCTCTGGACACAGTTATTTATACAGCAGTCAAGGGGGAGGAGTCGTGGGCGGAGCCAAGGGTGGAGCCCTGTACAAACTCCTGAGCATTCCCAGAGCTACTCCCCCTAGTGGTCGGATAACGCTACTGCGCTTACAATGGTATTGGTAAATACAGTGTGAATTACTACGTTACATTCACCACAGTCCCACAGCCAGGTACACTGAAGAGAGCTCAAGATACTCAGGTGCAATAAGGGACACAATTCCTCCAAACGTGGAGAGAAAAGTAAAGCCAATCCAGAGGTTGGGTAGTTTAGGGAGTACAGGGGAATGGGTTGTCATGGGAATCTGGGTGTGGTGGCGAGGTAGGGGAAGAGGGGGGGGGGAATGAAAAAGCTTAATGTAATGCTGAACCCCGCTTTCCATTTCTCCGGGCGCGCACCTTGTGCAGCAGTTTGGAAAATCCCTTGGGAAACGCTGCTTCACGCCGGGTGACTTATGGCCTGAAGGTCCCTATCTGATTAAAACTGGCAGCCAACTCCATCGAATAAGCCAGCATCTGAGAGAATGAAAGAGAAAAACGTAACGAGACCACACACACACACAGACACACACAGACACGCACAAAACAAAAAGACATTTCAATCAGCAGCGAAGACCAATGAAGGGCCTGTTTGATCAGGCCCCAGTCAGTCCCGGCTTGGTTTCAAGACAGGGACTTTCATAGTGCAGAATGCGGTGGCGGCGCAGAGGGATCTGGGCATCTTTGTACCTGAGTCATAAGTAGCGTGCAGGCTCATCAAGTGGTTAGGCAGGCGAATGGAATGGCAGCCTTTATCGCCTGGGGGGGGGGGGGGGGCGGGAATGGTGCGTAAAGCGAGAGGTCCCGCCACCCAGAAGAGGAAATTATCCGTCTGGGCATCCACCCAGCTCCCTCTCAGGAATTGAAGAATCTCTGGAGGAGAGTCACGTTGGTCTCCAAACGATCAATCCACATGTGATGCAGGACAGACTTTGCTGAGATTCTCTCCGGAATTTTCTGCCCTCGTTGTCCTCAGGATGTTACACGTTTCAATACGATTGTCCCTCATTCCTCCAGACCACAATGACTGTAGGCCCGAACCTGCTCAAATTACCCTGACAGGGCAAATCGCTTATCCCAGGAATCTGTGGAGAGAACCTTCCCGAACGGCTTTTTATGCAGTTCTTAAATAATGTCACCAAAACTGCACACACACCTCCGGACGTGATCTCGGAACAGCTGGAAGTACACTTCACCAATCATTCAATGGTGCTCCCATGCCAGAATAAGAATCCCAAAATTCCCACGATACTATCCCTATCAAACACTCCCAGGCCAGGTACAGCACGGGGTTAGATACAGAGTAAAGCTCCCTCTACACTGTCCCCATAAAACACTCCCAGGACAGGTACAGCACAGGGTTAGATACAGAGTAAAGCTCCCTCTACACTGACCCCATCAAACACTGCCAGGACAGGTACAGCACGGGGTTAGATACAGAGTAAAGCTCCCTCTATACTGTCCCCATCAAACACTGCCAGGACAGGTACAGCACGGGGTTAGATACAGAGTAAAGCTCCCTCTACACTGTCCCCATCAAACACTCCCAGGACAGGTACAGCACAGGGTTAGATACAGAGTAAAGCTCCCTCTACACTGTCCCCATCAAACACTCCCAGGACAGGTACAGCACGGGGTTAGATACAGAGTAAAGCTCCCTCTACACTGTCCCCATCAAACACTCCCAGGCCAGGTACAGCACGGGGGGTTAGATACAGAGTAAAGCTCCCTCTACACTGTCCCCCATCAAACACTCGCAGGACAGGGACAGCACGGGGTTAGATACAGAGTAAAGCTCCCTCTACACTGTCCTCATCAAACACTCCCAGGCCAGGTACAGCACGGGGTTAGATACAGAGTAAAGCTCCCTCTACACTGTCTCCCTCAAACATTCCCAGGACAGGTACAGCACAGGGTTAGATACAGAGTAAAGCTCCCTCTACACTGTCCCCATCAAACACTCCCAGGCCAGGTACAGCACGGGGTTAGATACAGAGTAAAGCTCGCTCTATACTGTCCCTATCAAACACTCCCAGGCCAGGTACGGCATGGGGTTAGATACAGAGTAAAGCTCTCTCCATACTGTCCCTATCAAACACTCCCAGGCCAGGTACAGCACGGGGTTAGATACAGAGTAAATCTCCCTCTACACTGTCCCCAGCAAACACTCCCAGGATAACCGTGCTCCGCAGACTCTTGGCTGAAGTCGTCCCGATCAGGGTAGATAGCAACATCACCGGATGCCGGAGCAGGCGGGCCCCTCATCCCATCTCTTTTGTTGTCCACCTACGTTGCCCTTCACTGTCTGCTCCCCACCTTCACTCTCTCTGCTCCTCTCCCTGCTGCCACTCACCGGTCCTCTCGGCTTTCTCATCACATTGAAACTTTGACCGCTGCCAGCTCATGCCCTGCTCGCCCGCTCCCAGACACATGCAGAGGGAGAGGCAGGAGAGTCATCGAATTTACAGTGCTGAAGCCATTCGGCCCATCGAGTCTGCACCAGCCCTTGAAAAGAGCATCCTACCCAAGCCCACACCTGCACCCTATCCCCGTAACTCAGTATCCCCACTTAACCTTTTTGGACACGAAGGGCAATTTTTCATGGCCAATCCACCTAATCCACACATTTTTGGACTGTGGGAGGAAACCGGAGCACCCGGAGGAAAGCCACGAAGTCACGGGGAGAACGTGCAGACTCCGCACAGACAGTGACCCAGCCGGGAACCGAACCTGGGACCCTGGCGCTGTGAAGCAACTGTGTTAACCACTATGCTACAGTGCTGCTCCCCAAGTCTAATCTGACCGCAGTGATCGGAGGTCAGGATCCTGCCCCGCTCCCACCCCAGAGGGCGAAAGGTCAGCGCGTTAGTTAGGCCTGGAATGCTGTGAACATGTGAACAATTTTGGTCCCCTTACCTCGAGAAAGATATACTGACATTGGACGCAGTCCAGAGATGGTTCACGATGGGTGTGGAGGATTTTCTTGTGAGGTGAGTGCGAGTAGTTTGGGCCTACGCTCATTGGAGTTTAGAAGAATGAGCGCAGACCTTATTGAGTCATTGAGGATTCTCAGGGGGCTTGACAGATAGATGCTGGTTGGATGTTTCCCCTTTTGGGAGAGTCTGGGACCAGAGGCCATAATCTCAGAGTAAGGGGTCGCCCATTTCAGACAGGGATGAGGAGGAATATCTTCTCTCTGAAGGTAGTGAATCTGTGGAATTCGTTACCACGCAGAGCTGTCCATTGCTGAAGGCTGAAGAAATAACCAAGGTGATGGCTGCAGAATTCGAAAGGCAGTTTACAAAGCACTTGGAGGCGATGAGGAAGGAGATGAGGGAGGTTTTGAGTGTGCTGGTGGAGGAGGCGATTTCCCCGGTGACGACGGCGGTGGTGAGCGCAGTGGCGGAGGTGCGGGCGCAAGGGGAGGCGCTGAAGGAAGTGGAGGAAACATTATTGCAGCACGGTGATCAACTTACGTCGATGGGGAAGGAGATGTGGAAGGTGATGGAGGTGAACAAGGATCTGCGAGGAAAATTGGAAGAGCTGGAAAACAGATCCAGGCGACAGAATTTGAGGATTGTGGGGCTGCCCGAAGGAGTTGAAGGGCCGAGGCCGACGGAGTATTTTGCTGCTATGCTGGCGAAGCTATTGGGGGAGGGGGAGGATCCCTCCCGATATGAGCTGGATCGGGCTCATCGGTCGTGGAAGCCTGTACCAAAGGCGAGTGAGCCGCCAAGGGTAGTCACTCTGTGCTTCCGTGGTTACAGTGTGAAGGAGAAGGTCCTGTGCTCGGCCAAGCAGAAGCGGGTGGTGCAGTGGGCTGGAGCTGGTATACGTGTATCCCAGGACTTTACAGTGGAGCTGGCGAGGAGGCGGGCTGCTTTCAACCGGGTGAAGAGGGCACTGTACATTAGCAAGGTGCAGTGCGGCATTGTATATCCAGCGAAGCTGAGGGTGACGTATAAGCTCCAGGACTTTTATTTTGGAACGGCGGAAGCAGCGGAGGAGTTTGCGAAGGCAGAAGGACTGTGGCAGAACTGAAAAATGGCCATGTGCTGATGTAACCTCAGGACTGTATTTTCTTTGTTTTTGTCTCTTCTTTTTTGTTTCACTGCGTGCGGGTGTATAGGCTAAAGGAGCCAATGTTGTATAGATTTGGACAAGGGAAGTGATGGGGCTTGCACTCGAAGTGAGGGCTCTTTGGGGTGTAGGTGGATATGCGGGGTTTGTGTACTAAAAGGGGATTTTTGGGCTTTCCTGGGGCCGGGCAAGGGGGAAAGGGACCCGGGCGGGGGCCTCCACGCTGGCCGGTTTAAACCAGCCAGTGAACGGGAGTGAGGTGGGGGGGGGTGGGGCTGCGGCCATCGGAGCCTGGCAGAACAATGTTCGAGTGGTCTGGCCGGGGTGGAAAGTTGAGGGGAAGGAACCGAGGTTGGGGGGAGGAGTTTTGCAAGAGGCAGTGGACGGGAGGAGTTGGGGAGGAGTGGGTGGGGGGGGGGGGTATCACATGCGGTACTCTTTCAGAGATTGGACGGCGTTGAGGGGGTTGGGGTAGACTCTCGGGTGACCATGGGCGGTCCCAGACTGTTTTTTTCTTTTTCTCCTTTGTTTTTTGTTTCCACCGTGGGAGGGTTTGTTTTATTGGATGCATATACGGACAGGTGGGCCGTTGTTTGGGGTGGTGGGAGGATGGGATCATTGTTATTGTTAAGGGGATTGATTTTGTATTTGTTACCGTTTTCTGTTTGTGGGTGGGGTGGGAATTTTGGAGGAAAATGTGAAAATGGAGAATAAAAACATTTTAAAAAAAGACTTGGAATCCTACGGTGAGTAACTCACCTCCTGACCCCCCCAAAGCCTGTACACCATCTACAAGGTACAAGTCAGGAGTGTGATGGAATACTCTCCACTTACCTTGGTGACTGCAGCTCCAACAACACTCACGAGGCTCGACACCATCCAGGACAAAGCAGCCCCGCTTGATTGCTCCTCCTTCCACAAACATTCAGTCCCCCCACCACCGACGAGCAGTGACAGCCGTGTGTACCATCTACAAGATGCACTGCAGTCACCAAGTCTCGTCAGATAGCACCTTCAAAACCCACGACCACTACCATCAAGAAGGACAAGAGCAGCAGATAACCTGGGAACCCCGCCACCTGGAGATTCCCTTCCAAGTCACTCACCACCCTGACTTGGAAATATATCACCGCTCCTTCATTGGATCAAAATCCAGGACTTCTCTCCCTCACAGCACAGTGGATGTACCTACACCTCAGGGACTGCAGCGGTTCAACCTCACCACCACCTTCTGAAGGGCAATAAATGCTGACCTAACCAGCAACGCCCACACCCAGTGAATGAATAAAACAGGCCTGAGATAAAAGCCTGGACCTTTCCTACACTCATGGGCGAGTTCAATGTGGAAATGTTTGCGTCACATTGACCAGGTAAGGAAGTTTGATTGATCCTGAGAATCCTCCCTAAACTGAACATAAGGTAGGTATGCCCAGACTGAGTAATCCCAACAGCCCACAGTCAGGGTCTAACCTTCCCCATCCTTTTTGGAATTGTATTTCCCAACCACTGTCTAATGCCTTAAATTCCCAGCGGTGGCAACAGAATCAGGTCGCTGTAGTCGGTTCTGAAAGGGTTAAATTACCTGCACAAGGTAGTGGAGATGGAGTTTATATTCCCGCAGTGTCCTGAAGGTTATGGGGTGACTCAATCAAGGCACTCCAGATGATTAAGATGTTCCATAGAGGGCAACAGAGCGATCACTATTATCTCTGATGGTGAGGGCAAGTCCATGGGAAGGGGGGATGTTTCAGAACCTTGAATGAGAGCTAGGCTGTTCAGGGGTGATGTCAGAGAAGCGTACCTCCTCCTGTTCCTGTGTAAGAGGCTCAGGATGGGCTGAATGGCCTCCTCTTGTTCCTGTGTAACAGGCTCTAGATGGGCTGAATGGGTCTCCTCCTGTTCCTGCGTAACAGGCTCGAGAAGGGGCTCAATGGCCTCCCCCGTTCCTGCGTAACAGGCTCGAGATGGGCTGAATGGCCTCCTCTTGTTCCTGTGTAACAGGCTCTAGATGGACTGAATGGGTCTCCTCCTGTTCCTGTGTAACAGGCTCTAGATGGGCTGAATGGGTCTCCGCCTGTTCCTGCGTAACAGGCTCGAGAAGGGGCTCAATGGCCTCCCCCGTTCCTGCGTAACAGGCTCGAGATGGGCTGAATGGCCTCCTCTTGTTCCTGTGTAACAGGCTCGAGAGGGGCTGAATGGGTCTCCTCCTGTTCCTGCGTAACAGGCTCGAGAGGGGCTGAATGGCCTCCTCATGATCCTGTGTAACAGGCTCGAGAGGGGCTGAATGGGTCTCCTCCTGTTCCTGCGTAACAGGCTCGAGAAGGGGCTCAATGGCCTCCCCCGTTCCTGCGTAACAGGCTCGAGATGGGCTGAATGGCCTCCTCTTGTTCCGGTGTAACAGGCTCGAGATGGGCTGAATGGCCTCCTCATGATTCTGTGTAACAGGCTCGAGAGGGGCTGAATGGGTCTCCTCCTGTTCCTGCGTAACAGGCTCGAGAGGGGCTGAATGGACTTCCTTCTGTTCCTCTGTAATGAGCTGGAGAGGGGCTGAATGGACCTCCTGCTGTTCCTGTGTAACAGGTTCGAGAGGGGTTGAATGGCCTCTTCCTGGTCCTGTGTAACAGGCTGAACGGAGGGAGTGAGAGAAAGAGAGAGGGAGAGGTGTGGTCCGAGTCCGAGGTTGGCGACACAGGAAACAAAACACACAATTGAGATGGAGGTTGGTAAATGTCAAAATTTTTAATTTTTTTTTATGATACATTTTTGAACTGCGAATCCAATAATTTCTGTATACTTATATTTACAGGACTGGTCAGATAAGGCAGTTTGATCAGGCTGATCGACATTGGGCGAGGGGAGGGGCCAGCGCAAGTGAGGAATATAGTACGCCAACAGAGACTGAATCCGTCGCTTTGCAGCTGGGGGGAAGAGGGGGATTTCTGGGGGTGGGGGATAGAGTTCTGGGCAAGGGCAGCTAGGGTTTATTTTGCTGGGGGTATAACAAACTGGGAGGGGAGCAGCAAGCTCCAGTCAGTCGCCATGCCCCTCCCCCCAGCCAGTGGTTGCCAAAAACACCCGCTTAGTGACCGGGCCTACGGGCAGGTCAGAGCTGGGGCCCTGTGCCCAGGGGAGGTGCATCTCACAATTTCAGGGAACCTTCCAGTCTAATTCCAACCCAATGGGCTTCCCCCCCCCCCACCACCACTGATTTCTGCCCCTCCCCCAAGTTCGCCCCCCGTCTCCCATCATAAGCCAAGGAGATGAGCTTAAACAAAGTAAATGTCATCCTCCGCCTGCCTCATCCTTCCCCCCGCCCCCATTCTAGCTTTACTTCCCACAAGGGCCAATGACCACCTAGCAGGAGCTAAGTTGGTGTGATATCCCAACCCGACGACCTAAACGCACAGATCCAGAATGGATCGTGGGCTTTGTGGGAAGCGGCAGGGGAAACACAGGAGACCCATCCATCCCCCCTTCCCCATCTTCTTTCTGTCTCCCCCCCCCCCCAAACATCACTGCTCAAGGTTGTGTCAAGTTCATTGATGAAAGCATGAGGCGCAGAAAATCAGGTGACTTCTCCCGACCCTTCTCCCCCCCCCCCCCCCCCCCCCCCGGCCCCACCCCAGGGTAAATAGGCAGAGGCAAGAGAAACAAGTTGGCCACCTTGGCCCATGGTCATCACCTCCCCCACCAGGAAAGGGGTGGGATTCATCCAAACTCATTGGAATTACAGAGGTGAAGATCCCGCGGAAGTAATATTAGAATCTGGAAGCAGAGGCGAGGGGCCACAGGATGGGTTAGTTCGGGAGCAAATCTGCTTTGCTGTCGTCAAGGTGAATGGACATTGGCCACCCCACACCCTCCTTTCACTCCCTGTCCCAGTTGACCAGGGGAGCCAATATTGGCAGTGCATTCTGGGAGAGGCAGGACAAATACATGCAACAAAGTCATGCCCAACTTTCCATCGCACTTTGGTTAGGCTTCAGCTGGAGGACTGTGTCCGAATCTGAGCCCTGCAGTTGAGCAAGAATTTCCCAGAATGCTCCCCGGGCTGAGGGAGTTCAGATATTGTGGAGAGGCTGGGATTGTTCTCCTTGGAGCAGAGAAGGTTCGCCGGGAAGAGATTTAATCGAGGTATGCGAAAAACATGTCAACAGAGGGGAAAGTGGCAGGAAACCCTCAATCGAAAATCATTGATAAAAGAATCAGACAAGATGTAAAAACTCTGCCATAAGAACGAGCACGGGGGGAAAATGGGCCTGTAAAGCCTCCTCCTGCGCTGTGTCGCGAATCACCATTCTCAAGCAGGTGACAGAGGCACACATGTTGTAGATGGCTTGTCGGGGTTGAACGCTCGACATTCGACTGCAGGAGGCATCTTCCGAGGCAGACGGATCGCTTGTGCTGAACTCTCCTGTCATCGAGGGACTCGGGAATGGGATTCTTACTATTGTCCCAGGACTGTGGGGTTGCATGTCACTCAGGCAACAGTTCGGCTCGAGAGGCAAACCTGCTCTATCGGCACACAACCCCAACCCCCCCTCTCCCGAGCCCCCAACCCCCCTCTCCCGAGTCCCCATCCCCCTCTCCCGAGCCCCCATCCCCCTCTCCCGAGCCCCAACCCTCCTCTCCCGAGCCCCCATCCCCCTCTCCCGAGCCCCCAACCCCCTCTCCCGAGCCCCCAACCCCCCTCTCCCGAGCCCCCAACCCCCCTCTCCCGAGCCCCCAACCCCCCTCTCCCGAGCCCCCAACCCCCCTCTCCCGAGCCCCCATCCCCCTCTCCCGAGCCCCCAACCCCCTCTCCCGAGCCCCCAACCCCCCTCTCCCGAGCCCCCAACCCCCCCTCTCCCGAGCCCCCAACCCCCCTCTCCCGAGCCCCCATCCCCCTCTCCCGAGCCCCATCCCCCTCTCCCGAGCCCCCAACCCTCCTCTCCCGATCCCCCAACCCCCTCTCCCGAGCCCCCAACCCCCCTCTCCCGAGCCCCAAACCCTCCTCTCCCGATCCCCCACCCCCCTCTCCTGAGCCCCCAACCACCTCCCCCGAGCCCCCAACCCCCCTCTCCCGAGCCCCCATCCCCCCTCTCCCGAGCCCTCAACCCCCCTCTCCCGAGCCCCCAACCTCCTCTCCCGATCCCCCAACCCCCTCTCCCGAGCCCCCAACCCTCCTCTCCTGAGCCCCCAACCACCTCCCCGAGCCCCCAACCCCCCTCTCCCGAGCCCCCAACCCTCCTCTCCCGAGCCCTCAACCCCCCTCTCCCGAACCCCCAACCCCCCTCTCCCGAACCCCCAACCCCCCCTCTCCCAATCTCCACCAAAATTCTTGTAGACTTGGCCTTGTGGGGAGGAGTGACTCCCTGAGCCTGTCAGTTGAATCAGCTTTATTAGAGAAGCTTACACATACTTATAAAGTGATTGTCAGAAAGTTAAACCCACCCCCACCTCATGTCCTTGCCAACCAGCTTCACTCCCTCCCACCTCCTATCTCTCTCCCCTATCCATCACTCCCATCAACCCCCACCTCTACTCTCAATCTGGAGATAACGGAGCGTAGGCTGTGGATGGAGCCTGGGCCTTGCCTGTTCTCTGCATGGGGGCTCCGTCCCACACCAAGTGTCTAGCATCCTCCCCTGGATCTACAGCATAGGTCAGTCTCTTCCTTGGCTTTGTGTCAGCCCCCCAGTCGGGTGACCCTCCGCTCTTCTCCCACCCCCACACCTTAAAACCACCCCTCAAATTCCTGTCCGCATCTCTCAAACCCACACCTCTGTCCCCACCTTCGCAGTAAAATGTTTTTATAAATAGAATTTAGAATATTTCTAAAAAAGAAAAAGAAATGGTTTAAAAAAAAAGGACCGTGCCCACTCCCCCCAATCCTCTTTCCCCATTGGTCAGCAAGGCTGTGCCCAGCAGCCATTTTGTCATTCGGCCGCCATCCCAGGGACCACTGTCACTGGCAGCCATCTTGTCTGTGTGAGAGAGAGAGAGAGAGAGAGAGAGAGAGAGAGGAAAGGAAAAAGTGGGCCCTCAAGTTGACGTTATGGTGGTTGGCCTGGTGGATCTGGGGGTGGGGATGGGGGGGTGGGGATGGGGGGGCGGGGATGGGGGGGCGGGGGTGAGACCAAGAGCTCGAAAGTGGAATAATTATCTTTAAAAATCGAGTAAACAATAAAAAGTTTTTTGGGTTTTTTTTTTCTCCTTAAAATTAATAAAAGTAAACACCTCACCCACCCCCGTCGAATTAAAAGTCAAGACTTCATCTCTATTTAAAAAAAGACAAAATAAAAATGGCGGTGCTGAGTGAGGGAGACAGGGGGGGAAACCACCCTATCCCACGGCCCACGCGACCGAGACCTGCAGGAGTCAATAAGGCACCCTGGAGTTGTCCTGGTTGAAGGCCATTTTGTCTTTAGAGGTTCCGAACCTTGGTGCCGGGGACCAGAGGTTTGACACCTACGTACGATACCCCTCCCCCCCTCCCACCACATCCCTCCTGCCCTGTGCTCCCAGGTGGAAGGGAGGGGGCAATGGGAGAGAGAGAGCGTTGAGAGGGAGAGAGAGAGAGAGAGAGAAACCCCGTCACGACTCCTTGTTCTCCAGGGAGAGTTCGGCAGTAGCCTGCTGGAGGTCCGTGCTCTCCCGGCGGGCTGCCCCTGGACACCCAGGAGGCTCCTCGGCCCGCGGTTTCTTATCGTCCATCTCATCGGCTGCCGCCTCCACCCGCTGGTCCTCGCTCCACCGCCTCTTGAAGCGGAGCTTCAACGGGATGCAGCGAGCGTCCGGTCGACTGGCCTCCCGGGAGGTTGGGGCGGGGACAGAGGCTGGCGGCAGAGGGGGTGGCAGGGCCTCGATGGCCGTCGGGGTCTTGAAAACCTCGCCATCTTCCTCCTCGCTGATGTCGGTCACCTCCACCGTCACGTCCTCCTCCTCCTCCTCCTCCTCCTCAGGATCTGAGATGGGCTCCACCTTAATCTGGGGCAGGGGCCGACTGCAGCCTGGCGCCTCCTCGGCCTCTTGGCCAACTGGTCGGGCCTTCTCGCGGTTCTTGCGGCCCGGCGGCGGAGGCTGGAGCTTGAACTTGAAGGAGGGCGGCTCCTCGGGAGGTAAGGGTGGTAGGGGCAAGGGGGGCAATGGTGGGGGATGGTGGTGGTGGTGGGGCTTGTTCTCAGGCCTCTGGGGCTGGGGCACCACAATGCTCGGGTAGTGCAGGAAGGCCCGAGGGCTGAGGTGATAGTTGTAAACGCTCTGAGTGTGGGCCTGGAGGTAGCGCTTCATGTCGTCAGGGTTGAAGGAGAAATGGCTGGCCCCCGGGTACATAGGGCTGAGGCTTGGCGATGGCGTGTAGCTCAGGTGGGTTGGCGTGACCGAGAGTGCGGGCGAGAGCGGCGGAGCCAGCAAAGGGCCCCCCGTCGCCATTGGCGACACTGGGAAGGGGCTGAGCGGTTCCGTGTGGACCCGGTGTCGGGGGTAGATACGGAAGATCCCGTGAGGATGGGGTCCTGCCCCGCCACCACCACCCCCTCGGAAGCCGTTGAGGTCAACGGCCCCCCCTCGTCGCTCATCTGGCAGCCCCTCCTCGATCTCCGAGTTAACCGAGGTGCCGTCACTGCAGTCGCTCACAGAGCCCCGGCCCATCCGGCGGGCCACGGCCGAGTAGGCAGCCGGCGATCGCAGGTCCTCGGTGGGGGACAGCACATCTGAGGGGGTGGAGGGAGGGAATCTGAAATGGGTGGAGCCAGTAGGCACTGGGGGGGCACTCTGGGGCACAGCAGCACCTGTGGAGAGAAAAAGAGAGGGGGGAGTGAGAGGGAAGGAGAGGGGAGTGAGAGGGAGGAACGGAGTGAGAGGGAAGGAGAGGGGAGTGAAAGGGAAGGAGAGGGGAGTGAGAGGGAGGAACGGAGTGAGAGGGAAGGAGAGGGGAGTGAGAGGGAAGGAGAGGGGAGTGAGAGGGAGGAACGGAGTGAGAGGGAAGGAGAGGGGAGTGATAGGGAAGGAGAGGGGAGGGAGAGGGAGGAGGGGAGTGAGAGGGAAGGAGAGGGGAGTGAGAGGGAGGAACGGAGTGAGAGGGAAGGAGAGGGGAGTGAGAGGGAAGGAGAGGGGAGGGAGAGGGAGGAACGGAGTGAGAGCGAAGGAGAGGGGAGTGAGAGGGAGGAACGGAGTGAGAGGGAAGGAGAGGGGGGAACGGAGCGAGACAGAAGAGCGGAGTGAGAGGGAAGGAGAGGGGAGTGAGAGGGAGGAACGGAGTGAGAGGGAGGAGCGGAGTGAGAGGGAAGGAGAGGGGAGTGAGAGGGAGGAGCGGAGTGAGAGGGAGGAACGGAGCGAGAGGGAGGAACGAGAGGGAGAGGGGTAACGAGAGAGAAGGGAAACGAGAGAGAGAAGGGAAACGAGAGAGAGAAGGGGAACGAGAGGGAGAGGGGGGGAACGAGAGAGAGAAGGGAAACGAGAGAGAGAAGGGGACCGAGAGGGAGAGGGGGGAATGAGAGGGAGGACGAGAGGGAGAGGGGGGAACGAGAGGGAGAGGGGGGGGGAAACGGGAGGGAGAGGGGGGAACGAGAGGGAGAGGGGGGAATGAGAGGGAGAGGGGGGAACAAGAGGGAGAGGGGGGACGAGAGGGAGAGGGGGGGAACGAGAGGGAGAGGGGGAACGAGAGGGAGAGGGGAGAATGAGAGGGAGAGGGGGGAACGAGAGGGAGAGGGGGGAACGAGAGGGAGAGGGGGGAACGAG
>NC_052157.1:73495503-73516303 GCF_902713615.1 Scyliorhinus canicula
GCATTAAAAATTTATTGGATAAGCATATGCATGATAATGGCATAGTGTTGGTTAGATGGCCTTTAGTTTTTGACTTCCCATGTCGGTGCAACATCGTGGGCCGAAGGGCCTGTACTGCGCTGTATCGTTCTATGTTCTATGTTCTATGTAACACTGTCCCTATCAAACACTCCCAGGACAGGTACAGCACGGGGTTCGATACAGAGTAAAGCTCCCTCTACACTGTCCCCATCAAACACTCTCAGGACAGGTACAGCATTGGGTTAGATACAGAGTAAAGCTCCCTCTACACTGTCCCCATCAAACACCCCCAGGACAGATATAGCACGGGGTTAGATACAGAATAACTCTCTCCCTACACTGCCCCTATCAAACACTCCAAGGACAGGTACAGCATGGGGTTAGATACAGAATAACTCTCTCCCTACACTGCCCCTATCAAACACTCCAAGGACAGGTACAGCACGGGGTTAGATACAGAGTAAAGCTCCCTCTACACTGACCCCATCAAACGCTCCCAGGACAGTTACAGTACGGGGTTAGATACAGAGTAAAGCTCCCTCTACACTGTCCCCATCAAACACTCCCAGGACAGGTACAGCACGGGGTTAGATACAGAGTAAAGCTCCCTCTACACTGACCCCATCAAACGCTCCCAGGACAGTTACAGCACGGGGTTAGATACAGAATAACTCTCTCCCTACACTGCCCCTATCAAACACTCCCAGGCCAGGTACAGCATGGGGTTAGATACAGAATAACTCTCTCCCTACACTGCCCCTATCAAACACTCCCAGGCCAGGTACAGCACGGGGTTCGATACAGAGTAAAGCTCCCTCTACACTGTCCCCATCAAACACTCTCAGGACAGGTACAGTATTGGGTTAGATACAGAGTAAAGCTCCCTCTACACTGTCCCCATCAAACACTCGCAGGACAGGTACAGCGCGGGGTTAGATACAGAGTAAAGCTCCCTCTACACTGTCCCCATCAAACACTCCCAGGACAGGTACAGCATGGGGTTAGATACAGGGTAAAGCTCCCTCGACACTGTCCCCATCAAACACTCCCAGGACAGGTACAGCACGGGTTAGATACAGAGTAAAACTCCCTCTACATTCTCCCCATCAAACATTCCCAGGACAGGTACAGCACGGGGTTAGATACAGAGTAAAACTCCCTCTATACTGTCCCAATCAAACACTCCCAGGACAGGTACAGCACGGGGTTAGATACAGAGTAAAGCTCACTCTACACTGTCCCCATCAAACATTCCCAGGACAGGTACAACACGGGGTTAGATACAGAGTAAAGCTCCCTCTACACTGTCCCCATCAAACACTCCCAGGACAGGTACAGCACGGGGTTAGATACAGAGTAAAGCTCACTCTACACTGTCCCCATCAAACACTCCCAGGACAGGTACAGCACGGGGTTAGATACAGAGTAAAACTCCCTCTACATTCTCCCCATCAATCACTTTCAGGGCAGGGACAGCACGGGGTTAGATACAGAGTAAAGCTCCCTCTACACTGTCACCATCAAACACTCCCAGGCCAGGTACAGCACGGGGTTAGATACAGAGTAAAACTCCCTCTACATTCTCCCCATCAATCACTTTCAGGGCAGGGACAGCACATGGTGGAGAGTGGTTTAAACAGAGCGCTGCTGATGAAAACCAGTTTGAAAGATGATGTCCCCATTTGATGTCTTTCCCCATAACTGTGAAACAACTTCAGGCACTGTGTAGTTCTGAACAGCATCTGGCAAACCAAATCTACTAGATGATCGGTGGCATTCAGCCCCTCTCAATTCTGTAATGCAAGAATAGAGGGAGGCCATTCAGCCCCTCTGGAACCTGTAACACAGGAGCAGGAGGAAGGCCATTCAGCCCCTCTCGAGCCTGTTATACAAGAACAGGAGGAGGTCCATCCAGCCCCTCTCCAGCCTGTTACACAGGAGCAGGAGGAGTCCCATTCAGCCCCTCTCCAGCCTGTTACACAGGAGCAGGAGGAGTCCCATTCAGCCCCTCTCCAGCCTGTTACACAGGAGCAGGAGGAGTCCCATTCAGCCCCTCTCCAGCCTGTTACACAGGAGCAGGAGGAGTCCCATTCAGCCCCTCTCCAGCCTGTTACACAGGAGCAGGAGGAGTCCCATTCAGCCCCTCTCCAGCCTGTTACACAGGAGCAGGAGGAGTCCCATCAGCCCCTCTCCAGCCTGTTACACAGGAACAGGAGGAGGCCCGTTCAGTCCCTCTGGAGCCTGTTAGACAGGAACAGGAGGAGCCCATTCAGCCTCCCTCTCTCTCTCTCTCTCTCTCTCTCGAGACTGTTACACAGGAACAGGAAGAGGGGTCAGTGAGGGAGGTGTGGGTCCTGTGGTATCAGGGCAGGATGAATGTCCACAGAATACAAGCCTCAGTAGAGAAAGCTCTAACATCACAGGAACAGCTCCACATCCTGTGTCCTCTGCTCCTCCATTTGCTGTGATGCCCACACACCCCTTAATGTGTCCTCTGGCACATCCCCCACCCCTTAATGTGGCCTCTGCCACTTCCCCCAGCCCTGTCCTGCTGCCAGGTACAGGGCTGTGTTCTGGAATCCTGTGCCCAGAGATCCATTCTGACCTGTGCTATCACATTCTTTCCTCTTTCAAATTGCTTGTTGATTCTGTCACACAGAGATCAGGAGCAGGAATGCTGGCTGATTTCCTCTCTCTCTCTCTCTCTAACCCAGGATCACTGGACAGTGATCAGGAGCAGGAATGCTGGCTGATTTCCCCTCTCTCTCTAACCCAGGGATCACTGGACATTGATCAGGAGCAGGAACGCTGGCTGATTTCCCCTCTCTCTCTAACCCAGGGATCACTGGACAGTGATCAGGAGCAGGATCCCTGACTGATTTCCCCTCTCTCTCTAACCCAGGGATCACTGGACAGTGATCAGGAGCAGGAACACTGGCTGATTTCCCCTCTCTCTCTCTAACCCGGGGATCACTGGACAGTGATCTGGAGCAGGGACCCTGGCTGATTTCCCTGCTCTCTAACCCGGGGATCACTGGACAGTGATCAGGAGCAGGATCCCTGGCTGATTTCCTCTCTCTCTAACCCGGGGATCACTGGACAGTGATCAGGAGCAGGAACGCTGGCTGATTTCCTCTCTCTCTCTAACCCAGGGATCACTGGACAATGATCTGGAGCAGGAACCCTGGCTGATTTCCCCTCTCTCTAACCCAGGGATCACTGGACAATGATCAGTAGCAGGAACCCTGGCTTATTTCCCTGCTCTCTCTCTAACCCAGGGATCACTGGACGGTGATCAGGAGCAGGAACCCTGGCTGATTTATCCTCTCTCTCTCTAACCCGGGGATCACTGGACATTGATCAGGAACAGGAACCCTGGCTGATTTCCCCCCTCTCTCTAACCCGGGGATCACTAGATAATGATCAGGAGCAGGAACAGCACCAACCCGCAAAACCTCTCTCTCTCTAACGCATTGATCAGGAACACTAATTCTCGTTGACTTTAGGGTCAGGGAGGAAACCAGGGATAGTTAGGTTGGGGTTCAGTAGGGCATGACAGACACGTTGGGCCAGAGATGTGCTTTTTCCTCTTTTTTTTCCTTCATCTCCTTTCCCCTGCCCGTGGGAATCCCCCCCCCCCCCCCCCCCCCCCCCCGCGCCCCAGGCTTGGGTTTGACGAGCAGTGATTTGCTTCTCCCTCCAGGCTGCCTTCTCTTGCTGTTCATGGCTGTCGTATGTCCGGTTCTGCAGGCTTGACACTGCACCAGTTTCAAATGCACCTCTCCTTGTCCATCAAGTCCTGTGGTGGGTCTGCAGCCTGGAGCTCCTGGCCCAGAGGCAGGGGGAACGACCCGCTGTGCTTCAAGACCACTTTCTTCACTGAGCAACTGCTACAGACGGCAACTTCCTGTCTGTTTAGAACTGTGCAAGTGAGGGAGCCAGATTACACAGGCCTCCAGTTCTGAAGGTGTTTCCTGCCCTGGTCTGGTTTAAGTGCCAGCTGGGGAGTATTGTGTGTCTGTGTTTATTTTTATTTTCTCTGTGAAGAGCTATTGGCGACTGGGCCGCGCACACTGGGTGACCCTTCCACGGGCCTGGTTCTCGGTTCAACAGCTACTCACTCTTGTGCGTGACGCCCACTTTCCGGAAATCAATCTCTCTCTCTCTATCGTCAGTCCCCTCTCGAGCCTGTTACACAGCAACAGGAGGAGGCCTCTTCTCGAGCCTGTTACACAGCAACTGAGGGTGGCCATTCAGCCCCTTCTCGTGCCTGCTAGACAGGAGCAGGAGTAGGTCCATTCAGTGCATTCACGAGCCTGTTACCCAGGAACAGGAGGAGGCCTGTTCAGCCACTCTCTCAAGCCTGTTACACAGGAACAAGAGTTTCTGCGGGTTGATGTCATCTCTGGCACAAAGGAAGATGGTTGTGGTGGTTGGAGGTCAATCATCTCAGTTCCAGGACATCACTGCAGGAGTTCCCTCAGGGTAGTGTCCCAGGCCCAACTATCTTCAGCTGCTTCATCAATGATTGCTCCCCCTTCCATCAGAAGGTCAGAAGTGGGGATGTTTGCAGATGACTGCACAATGTTCACCACCCTTCACGACTCTTCCGATAAGGAAGCAGTCCTTGTCCAAATGCAGCTTTGCCTGAGAAGTGGCAAGTTACATTTGCGCCACACAAATGCCAGGCAATGACCATGTCCTACAAGAGAGGATCTAACCATCACCCCGTGACATTCAATAGCATTCCCATCGCTGAATCCCCCACAATCAACATCCTGGGATTATCATTGATCAGAACTGAACTGGACTAGCCATATTAATATTTTGGCGACCGGGGCAGGTCAAAGGCTAGGAATCCTACGGTGAGTAACTCACCTCCTGACCCCCCAAAGCCTGTACACCATCTACAAGGTACAAGTCAGGAGTGTGATGGAATAGTCTCCACTGACCTGGGTGACTGCAGCTCCAACAACACTCACGAGGCTCGACACCATCCAGGACAAAGCAGCCCCGCTTGATTCCTCCCCCTTCCACAAACATTCTGTCCCCCACCACCGACGAGCAGTGACAGCCGTGTGTACCATCTACAAGATGCACTGCAGTAACTCACCAAGGTTTCTACGGCAACATCTTCCAAACCCACTGTTATCTAGAAGGACAAGAGCAGCAGATACCTGGAACATCACCACCTGGAGGTTCCCCCCCAAGTCACTCACCACCATGACTTGGAAATATATTGGCCGTGCCTTCACTGTCGCTGGGGCAGCAGCCTGGAACTGCC
Organism: Scyliorhinus canicula; assembly: GCF_902713615.1. Classification (NCBI taxonomy): domain Eukaryota; kingdom Metazoa; phylum Chordata; class Chondrichthyes; order Carcharhiniformes; family Scyliorhinidae; genus Scyliorhinus; species Scyliorhinus canicula. The sequence continues at coordinate 73,500,809 of NC_052157.1, forward strand.
TCCCTAACGGCACAGAGTGTGTATCTATACCTTGTGGACTGCAGCAGAAGGCAGCGCACCACAACTTTCTGAAGGGCAACTAGTGATGGGCAATAAATGCTGGCCTAACCAGCGACACCCACACCCCATCAATAAATAACACAAAAGGCCCTTTCAATCCCCCACTTGAACCTGTTACACAGGAACAAAGGAGGCCCAATGAGCCTCTTGGGTTTGTTGCACAGGAACATACACCTCTCCAACCTGTTAGGAGGCTATTCAGCCCCCTTGAGTCTGTACACATAGATTCTAAATCATTCGCTCAGATGTGGTTTTTACTGATGCTCTCCCACACTCGGCCTCAGCTTTACGGCGGGAGAGACTTCAGATTTCACTCTCTGACAAAGTGCTTCCTGACACCACACCTCAACAGCCTCGCTTTCCCTCAGCACTGACAGTGCCGCACTCCCTCAGTACTGACTCTCTGACAGTGCAGCACTCCCTCAGTACTGACGCTCTGACAGTGCAGCACTCCCTCAGTACTGACTCTCTGACAGTGCAGCACTCCCTCAGTACTGACGCTCTGACAGTGCAGCACTCCCTCAGTACTGACTCTCTGACAGTGCAGCACTCCCTCAGTACTGACCCTCTGACAGTGCAGCACTCCCTCAGTACTGACCCTCTGACAGTGCAGCGCTCCCTCAGTACTGACAGTGCAGCACTCCCTCAGTACTGACAGTGCAGCACTCCCTCAGTACTGACAGTGCAGCACTCCCTCAGTACTGACAGTGCAGCACTCACACAGTACTGACCCTCTGACAGTGCAGCACTCCCTCAGTACTGACCGTCTGACAGTGCAGCACTCCCTCTGTACTGAACCTCTGACGGTACAGCACTCCCTCAGTACTGACCCTCTGACAGTGCAGCTCTCCCTCAGTACTGACCCTCTGACAGTGCAGCACTCCCTCAGTACTGACAGTGCAGCACTCCCTCAGTACTGACCCTCTCACAGTGCAGGACTCCCTCAGTACTGACCCTCTGACAGTGCAGCGCTCCCTCAGTACTGACAGTGCAGCACTCCCTCAGTACTGACCCTCTGACAGTGCAGCACTCCCTCAGTACTGACCCTCTGACAGTGCAGCACTCCCTCAGTACTGACTCTCTGACAGTGCAGCACTCCCTCAGTACTGACCCTCTGACAGTGCAGCACTCCCTCAGTACTAACCCTCTGACAGTGCAGCACTCCCTCAGTACTGACCCTCTGACAGTGCAGCACTCCCTCAGTACTGACCCTCTGACAGTGCAGCACTCCCTCAGTACTGACAGTGCAGCACTCCCTCAGTACTGACAGTGCAGCACTCCCTCAGCACTGACCCTCTGACAGTGCAGCTCTCCCTCGGTCCTGAACCTCTGACAGTGCAGCACTCACACAGTACTGACCCTCTGACAGTGCAGCACTCCCTCAGTACTGACCCTCTGACAGTGCAGCACTCCCTCAGTACTGACCCTCTGACAGTGCAGCACTCCCTCAGTACTGACCCTCTGACAGTGCAGCACTCCCTCAGTACTGACCCTCTGACAGTGCAGCACTCCCTCAGTACTGACCCTCTGACAGTGCAGCACTCCCTAATTACTGACTCTCTGAGAGTGCAGCACTCCCTCAGTACTGACCCTCTGACAGTGCAGCACTCCCTCAGTACTGACTCTCTGACAGTGCAGCACTCCCTCAGTACTGACCCTCTGACAGTGCAGCACTCCCTCAGTACTGACAGTGCAGCACTCCCTCAGTACTGACAGGCAGCACTCCCTCAGTACTGACCCTCTGACAGTGCAGCACTCCCTCAGTACTGACCCTCTGACAGTGCAGCGCTCCCTCAGCACTGTCCCTCTGACAGTGCAGCACTCCCTCAGTACTGACCCTCTGACAGTGGAGCACTCCCTCAGCACTGACCCTCTGACAGTGCAGCACTCCCTCAGTACTGACCCTCTGACAGTGCAGCACTCCCTCAGTACTGACAGGCAGCACTCCCTCAGTACTGACCCTCTGACAGTGCAGCACTCCCTCAGTACTGACCCTCTGACAGTGCAGCGCTCCCTCAGCACTGTCCCTCTGACAGTGCAGCACTCCCTCAGTACTGACCCTCTGACAGTGCAGCACTCCCTCAGTACTGACCCTCTGACAGTGCAGCACTCCCTCAGTACTGAACCTCTGACGGTGCAGCACTCCCTCAGTACTGACCCTCTGACAGTGCAGCTCTCCCTCAGTACTGACCCTGACAGTGCAGCACTCCCTCTGTACTGAACCTCTGACAGTGCAGCACTATCACAGTACTGACCCTCTGACAGTGCAGCACTCCCTCAGTTCTGACCCTCTGACAGTGCAGCACTCCCTCAGTACTGACCCTCTGACAGTGCAGCACTCCCTCAGTACTGACCCTCTGACAGTGCAGCGCTCCCTCAGCACTGTCCCTCTGACAGTGCAGCACTCCCTCAGTACTGACCCTCTGACAGTGCAGCACTCCCTCAGTACTGACCCTCTGACAGTGCAGCACTCCCTCAGTACTGACCCTCTGACAGTGCAGCACTCCCTCAGTACTGACTCTCTGACAGTGCAGCACTCCCTCAGTACTGACCCTCTGACAGTGCAGCACTCCCTCAGTACTGACTCTCTGACAGTGCAGCACTCCCTCAGTACTGACCCTCTGACAGTGCAGCACTCCCTCAGTACTGACAGTGCAGCACTCCCTCAGTACTGACAGGCAGCACTCCCTCAGTACTGACCCTCTGACAGTGCAGCACTCCCTCAGTACTGACCCTCTGACAGTGCAGCGCTCCCTCAGCACTGTCCCTCTGACAGTGCTGCACTCCCTCAGTACTGACCCTCTGACAGTGCAGCACTCCCTCAGCACTGACCCTCTGACAGTGCAGCACTCCCTCAGTACTGACCCTCTGACAGTGCAGCACTCCCTCAGTACTGACTCTCTGACAGTGCAGCACTCCCTCAGTACTGACTCTCTGACAGTGCAGCACTCCCTCAGCACTGACTCTCCGTGACAGTGCAGCACTCCCTCAGCACTGACTCTCTGACAGTGCAGCACTCCCTCAGTACTGACCCTCTGACAGTGCAGCACTCCCTCAGTACTGTCCCTCTGACAGTGCAGCACTCCCTCAGTACTGACCCTCAGACAGTGCAGCGCTCCCTCAGTACTGACCCTCTGACAGTGCAGCACTCCCTCAGTACTGATCCTCTGACAGTGCAGCACTCCCTCAATACTGACCCTCTGACAGTGCAGCACTCCCTCAGTACTGACTCTCTGACAGTGCAGCACTACCTCAGTACTGAACCTCTGACGGTACAGCACTCCCTCAGTACTGACCCTCTGACAGTGCAGCACTCCCTCAGTACTGACTCTCTGACAGTGCAGCACTCCCTCAGTACTGACTCTCTGACAGTGCAGCACTACCTCAGTACTGAACCTCTGACGGTACAGCACTCCCTCAGTACTGACCCTCTGACAGTGCAGCACTCCCTCAGTACTGACAGTGCAGCACTCCCTCAGTACTGACAGTGCAGCACTCCCTCAGTACTGACAGTGCAGCACTCCCTCAGTACTGACAGTGCAGCACTCCCTCAGTACTGACAGTGCAGCACTCACACAGTACTGACCCTCTGACAGTGCAGCACTCCCTCAGTACTGACCGTCTGACAGTGCAGCACTCCCTCTGTACTGAACCTCTGACGGTACAGCACTCCCTCAGTACTGACCCTCTGACAGTGCAGCTCTCCCTCAGTACTGACCCTCTGACAGTGCAGCACTCCCTCAGTACTGACAGTGCAGCACTCCCTCAGTACTGACCCTCTCACAGTGCAGGACTCCCTCAGTACTGACCCTCTGACAGTGCAGCACTCCCTCAGTACTGACCCTCTGACAGTGCAGCACTCCCTCAGTACTGACTCTCTGACAGTGCAGCACTCCCTCAGTACTGACCCTCTGACAGTGCAGCACTCCCTCAGTACTAACCCTCTGACAGTGCAGCACTCCCTCAGTACTGACCCTCTGACAGTGCAGCACTCCCTCAGTACTGACCCTCTGACAGTGCAGCACTCCCTCAGTACTGACAGTGCAGCACTCCCTCAGTACTGACAGTGCAGCACTCCCTCAGCACTGACCCTCTGACAGTGCAGCTCTCCCTCGGTACTGAACCTCTGACAGTGCAGCACTCACACAGTACTGACCCTCTGACAGTGCAGCACTCCCTCAGTACTGACCCTCTGACAGTGCAGCACTCCCTCAGTACTGACCCTCTGACAGTGCAGCACTCCCTCAGTACTGACCCTCTGACAGTGCAGCACTCCCTCAGTACTGACCCTCTGACAGTGCAGCACTCCCTCAGTACTGACCCTCTGACAGTGCAGCACTCCCTCAGTACTGACTCTCTGACAGTGCAGCACTCCCTCAGTACTGACCCTCTGACAGTGCAGCACTCCCTCAGTACTGACTCTCTGACAGTGCAGCACTCCCTCAGTACTGACCCTCTGACAGTGCAGCACTCCCTCAGTACTGACCCTCTGACAGTGCAGCACTCCCTCAGTACTGACAGTGCAGCACTCCCTCAGTACTGACAGGCAGCACTCCCTCAGTACTGACCCTCTGACAGTGCAGCACTCCCTCAGTACTGACCCTCTGACAGTGCAGCGCTCCCTCAGCACTGTCCCTCTGACAGTGCAGCACTCCCTCAGTACTGACCCTCTGACAGTGCAGCACTCCCTCAGCACTGACCCTCTGACAGTGCAGCACTCCCTCAGTACTGAACCTCTGACGGTGCAGCACTCCCTCAGTACTGACCCTCTGACAGTGCAGCTCTCCCTCAGTACTGACCCTGACAGTGCAGCACTCCCTCTGTACTGAACCTCTGGCAGTGCAGCACTATCACAGTACTGACCCTCTGACAGTGCAGCACTCCCTCAGTTCTGACCCTCTGACAGTGCAGCACTCCCTCAGTACTGACCCTCTGACAGTGCAGCACTCCCTCAGTACTGACCCTCTGACAGTGCAGCGCTCCCTCAGCACTGTCCCTCTGACAGTGCAGCACTCCCTCAGTACTGACCCTCTGACAGTGCAGCACTCCCTCAGTACTGACCCTCTGACAGTGCAGCACTCCCTCAGTACTGACCCTCTGACAGTGCAGCACTCCCTCAGTACTGACTCTCTGACAGTGCAGCACTCCCTCAGTACTGACTCTCTGACAGTGCAGCACTCCCTCAGTACTGACTCTCTGACAGTGCAGCACTCCCTCAGTACTGACCCTCTGACAGTGCAGCACTCCCTCAGTACTGACAGTGCAGCACTCCCTCAGTACTGACAGGCAGCACTCCCTCAGTACTGACCCTCTGACAGTGCAGCACTCCCTCAGTACTGACCCTCTGACAGTGCAGCGCTCCCTCAGCACTGTCCCTCTGACAGTGCTGCACTCCCTCAGTACTGACCCTCTGACAGTGCAGCACTCCCTCAGCACTGACCCTCTGACAGTGCAGCACTCCCTCAGTACTGACCCTCTGACAGTGCAGCACTCCCTCAGTACTGACTCTCTGACAGTGCAGCACTCCCTCAGTACTGACTCTCCGTGACAGTGCAGCACTCCCTCAGCACTGACTCTCTGACAGTGCAGCACTCCCTCAGTACTGACCCTCTGACAGTGCAGCACTCCCTCAGTACTGTCCCTCTGACAGTGCAGCACTCCCTCAGTACTGACCCTCAGACAGTGCAGCGCTCCCTCAGTACTGACCCTCTGACAGTGCAGCACTCCCTCAGTACTGATCCTCTGACAGTGCAGCACTCCCTCAATACTGACCCTCTGACAGTGCAGCACTCCCTCAGTACTGACTCTCTGACAGTGCAGCACTACCTCAGTACTGAACCTCTGACAGTACAGCACTCCCTCAGTACTGACCCTCTGACAGTGCAGCACTCCCTCAGTACTGACTCTCTGACAGTGCAGCACTCCCTCAGTACTGACTCTCTGACAGTGCAGCACTACCTCAGTACTGAACCTCTGACGGTACAGCACTCCCTCAGTACTGACCCTCTGACAGTGCAGCACTCCCTCAGTACTGACAGTGCAGCACTCCCTCAGTACTGACAGTGCAGCACTCCCTCAGTACTGACAGTGCAGCACTCCCTCAGTACTGACAGTGCAGCACTCCCTCAGTACTGACAGTGCAGCACTCACACAGTACTGACCCTCTGACAGTGCAGCACTCCCTCAGTACTGACCGTCTGACAGTGCAGCACTCCCTCTGTACTGAACCTCTGACGGTACAGCACTCCCTCAGTACTGACCCTCTGACAGTGCAGCTCTCCCTCAGTACTGACCCTCTGACAGTGCAGCACTCCCTCAGTACTGACAGTGCAGCACTCCCTCAGTACTGACCCTCTCACAGTGCAGGACTCCCTCAGTACTGACCCTCTGACAGTGCAGCACTCCCTCAGTACTGACCCTCTGACAGTGCAGCACTCCCTCAGTACTGACTCTCTGACAGTGCAGCACTCCCTCAGTACTGACCCTCTGACAGTGCAGCACTCCCTCAGTACTAACCCTCTGACAGTGCAGCACTCCCTCAGTACTGACCCTCTGACAGTGCAGCACTCCCTCAGTACTGACCCTCTGACAGTGCAGCACTCCCTCAGTACTGACAGTGCAGCACTCCCTCAGTACTGACAGTGCAGCACTCCCTCAGTACTGACCCTCTGACAGTGCAGCTCTCCCTCGGTACTGAACCTCTGACAGTGCAGCACTCACACAGTACTGACCCTCTGACAGTGCAGCACTCCCTCAGTACTGACCCTCTGACAGTGCAGCACTCCCTCTGTACTGACCCTCTGACAGTGCAGCACTCCCTCAGTACTGACCCTCTGACAGTGCAGCACTCCCTCAGTACTGACCCTCTGACAGTGCAGCACTCCCTCAGTACTGACCCTCTGACAGTGCAGCACTCCCTCAGTACTGACTCTCTGACAGTGCAGCACTCCCTCAGTACTGACCCTCTGACAGTGCAGCACTCCCTCAGTACTGACTCTCTGACAGTGCAGCACTCCCTCAGTACTGACCCTCTGACAGTGCAGCACTCCCTCAGTACTGACCCTCTGACAGTGCAGCACTCCCTCAGTACTGACAGTGCAGCACTCCCTCAGTACTGACAGGCAGCACTCCCTCAGTACTGACCCTCTGACAGTGCAGCACTCCCTCAGTACTGACCCTCTGACAGTGCAGCGCTCCCTCAGCACTGTCCCTCTGACAGTGCAGCACTCCCTCAGTACTGACCCTCTGACAGTGCAGCACTCCCTCAGCACTGACCCTCTGACAGTGCAGCACTCCCTCAGTACTGAACCTCTGACGGCGCAGCACTCCCTCAGTACTGACCCTCTGACAGTGCAGCTCTCCCTCAGTACTGACCCTGACAGTGCAGCACTCCCTCTGTACTGAACCTCTGACAGTGCAGCACTATCACAGTACTGACCCTCTGACAGTGCAGCACTCCCTCAGTTCTGACCCTCTGACAGTGCAGCACTCCCTCAGTACTGACCCTCTGACAGTGCAGCACTCCCTCAGTACTGACCCTCTGACAGTGCAGCACTCCCTCAGTACTGACCCTCTGACAGTGCAGCACTCCCTCAGTACTGACTCTCTGACAGTGCAGCACTCCCTCAGTACTGACCCTCTGACAGTGCAGCACTCCCTCAGTACTGACTCTCTGACAGTGCAGCACTCCCTCAGTACTGACCCTCTGACAGTGCAGCACTCCCTCAGTACTGACAGTGCAGCACTCCCTCAGTACTGACAGGCAGCACTCCCTCAGTACTGACCCTCTGACAGTGCAGCACTCCCTCAGTACTGACCCTCTGACAGTGCAGCGCTCCCTCAGCACTGTCCCTCTGACAGTGCAGCACTCCCTCAGTACTGACCCTCTGACAGTGCAGCACTCCCTCAGCACTGACCCTCTGACAGTGCAGCACTCCCTCAGTACTGACCCTCTGACAGTGCAGCACTCCCTCAGTACTGACTCTCTGACAGTGCAGCACTCCCTCAGTACTGACTCTCTGACAGTACAGCACTCCCTCAGCACTGACTCTCTGACAGTGCAGCACTCCCTCAGCACTGACTCTCTGACAGTGCAGCACTCCCTCAGTACTGACCCTCTGACAGTGCAGCACTCCCTCAGTACTGTCCCTCTGACAGTGCAGCACTCCCTCAGTACTGACCCTCAGACAGTGCAGCGCTCCCTCAGTACTGACCCTCTGACAGTGCAGCACTCCCTCAGTACTGATCCTCTGACAGTGCAGCACTCCCTCAATACTGACCCTCTGACAGTGCAGCACTCCCTCAGTACTGACCCTCTGACAGTGCAGCACTCCCTCAGTACTGACCCTCTGACAGTGCAGCATTCCCTCAGTACTGACCCTGACAGTGCAGCGCTCCCTCAATACTGGCTGGGTGGGCTGCATCACTCCAGAGACAGGCGTGAGTTACCCAGTCAGTGGACCCGAGCAGTTGTGTGTTGTTGCCACTCATTCTGACAGGTTATTGTGATTGCAGACTCCCTGAGTGTTTGTTTATCTGGGCTGTGACTGATAGCAGGGTCAGGAACGAAGATGCTGAACAATAGGTGGAGATTGGACCTGGGTTATCCAGTGACCAGGGAGCAGAGTTTAGTTTGATACTATTCAAGCCAGCCTCTCCTGATTGAATGCTATCTGCCACCTCCCACTTCAATCTTATTTACTGCCTACAGTTTCCATTTGAAATCCTAACCTCAGAGCCTGACGCAAGGAGACTGTTTCTTGTGAGCTTGGCGGATTTATCCCACATCCAGGTCCCAGGCACCAGACTAAAGCTCCCTCCACACTGTCCCCAATCACACATTCCCAGGACAGGTACAGCACGGGGTTAGATACAGAATAAAGCTCCCTCTACACTGTCCCCATCAAACACTCCCAGGACAGATACAGCACGGGGTTAGATACAGAGTAAAGCTCCCTCTACACTGCCCCCATCAAATACTCCCAGGACAGGTACAGCACAGGGTTAGATACAGAGTAAAGCTCCCTCTACACTGTCCCCATCAAACACTCCCAGGACAGGTACAGCACGGGGTTCGATACAGAGTAAAGCTCCCTCTGCACTGTCCCCATTAAACACTCCCAGGACAGGTACAGCACAGGGTTAGATACAGAGTAAAGCTCCCTCTACACTGAGCCCATCAAACACACCCAGGACAGGTACAGCGCGGGGTTAGATACAGAATAAAGCTCCCTCTACACTGAGCCCATCAAACATTCCCAAGACAGGTACAGCAATGGGTTCGATACAGAGTAAAGCTACCTCCACACTGTTCCTGTCAAACATTCCCAGGACAGGAACAGCACGGAGTTAGATCCAGAACTGATTGATTGATTGATATTTATTTTCACATGTACCGAAGTACAGTCAAAAGTATTTTTCTGCGGCCAAGGTAACGTGCACAGTACGGACATAGTAGACAAAAGAATAATCAACAGAGAACATTGACAGTGGTGCATCAACAAACAGTGATTGGTTACAGTGCGGAACAAGGGCCAAACAAAGCAAGTACATGAGCAAGAGCAGCATAGTGTTGTGAATAGTGTTCTTACAGGGAAAAGATCAGCCTGAGGGGGGAGTTCTTGAGGAGTCTTGTAGCTGTGGGGAAGAAGCTGTTCCTATGTCTGGATGTGCGGGTCTTCTGACTTCTGTACCTTCTTCCTGATGGAAGGGGCTGGAAGGAGGCAATGCCTGGGTGGGAGGGGTTTCTGATAATGCTGTCTGCCTTCCTGAGGCAACGGGAGGTGTAGACAGAATCAATGTGGGGGTGACAAGCTTGTGTGATGCATTGAGCTGAGTTCACCACGCTCTGGACTGAGCAGTTGCCGTACCAAGTTGTGATGCAGCCGGATAGGATGCTCTTAATCGCACATCTGTATAACTTTGTGAGTCGATGCAGTCATGCCGAATTTCTTTACCATTCATAGGAAGTAGAGACGTTTTTGGGCTTTCCTGACTTGCATCAACGTGAGTGGACCAGTACAGACGGTTGGTGATGGTGACCCCCAGGAACATAAAGCTATTGATCATCTCCACTTTGGAGCCATTGATGCAGACGGGGGGGTGTGTCGTACTGCACTTCCTGATGTCGATGATCAGTTCCTTGGTCTTTCCAGCATTTAGAGAGAGGTTGTTTCGATACACCATGCAACCAAGTGACTTAACTCCCTTCTGTAGTCTGATTAGTCATTGTTTGAGATACGACCCACCACAGTCGTATCAACCGCAAACTTACAGATTGAATTGGAGTTGAATCTTGCCGCACAATCTTGTGTGTACAGGGAGTACAGTAGAGGACTGAGCACACATCCTTGCGGGGCCCCGGTGTTGAGGACTATTATGGAGGAGGTGCTGTTGCCTATCCTGACAGATTGCGGGCTGTTGGTGAGGGAGTCAAGGATCCAGCTGCACAGGGAGGGGCCAAGTACAAGGTTGCAGAGTTTGGTTATTAGTCGTGTCGGGATAATGGTGTTGAAGGCGGAGCTTTAGTCCATGAACTGCAGTCTGACGTAGGTGTCCTTGTTGTCGAGATGTTCGAGAGTTGATTGTAGGACCAGAGCGATGGCAGAGGGAGGCGGGGATGGGATCCTCTCTGCCATCCCCTCTCTCTCTGCCATCCCCCCTCCCTCTGCCATCCCCCTCCCTCTGCCATCCCCCCTCCCTCTGCCATCCCCCCTCCCCCCTCTCTGCCATCCCCCTCCCTCTGCCATCCCCTCCCTCTGCCATCCCCGCACCCTCTGCCATCCCCCTCCCCCCTCTCTGCCATCCCCCTCCCTCTGCCATCCCCCTCCCTCTGCCATCCCCCTCCCTCTGCCATCCCCCTCCCTCTGCCATCCCCCTCCCTCTGCCATCCCCCCTCCCTCTGCCATCCCCCCTCCCTCTGCCATCCCCCCTCCCTCTGCCATCCCCCCTCCCTCTGCCATCCCCCCTCCCTCTGCCATCCCCCCTCCCTCTGCCATCCCCCCTCCCTCTGCCATCCCCCCTCCCTCTGCCATCCCCCTCCCTCTGCCATACCCCCTCCCTCTGCCATCCCCCCTCCCCCTCTCTGCCATCCCCCCCTCTCTGCCATCCCCCTCCCTCTGCCATCCCCCCTCCCTCTGCCATCCCCCCTCCCTCTGCCATCCCCCTCCCTCTGCCATCCCCCTCCCTCTGCCATCCCCGCACCCTCTGCCATCCCCCCTCCCCCCTCTCTGCCATCCCCCTCCCTCTGCCATCCCCCCTCCCTCTGCCATCCCCCCTCCCTCTGCCATCCCCCCTCCCTCTGCCATCCCCCCTCCCTCTGCCATCTCCCCTCCCCCCTCTCTGCCATCCCCTCCCTCTGCCATCCCCCCTCCCTCTGCCATCCCCCCTCCCTCTGCCATCCCCCCTCCCTCTGCCATCCCCCCTCCCTCTGCCATCCCCCTCCCTCTGCCATCCCCCTCCCTCTGCCATCCCCCTCCCTCTGCCATCCCCCTCCCTCTGCCATCCCCACTCCCTCTGCCATCCCCCCTCCCTCTGCCATCCCCCCTCCCTCTGCCATCCCCCCTCCCTCTGCCATCCCCCCTCCCTCTGCCATCCCCCCTCCCTCTGCCATCCCCCCTCCCTCTGCCATCCCCCCTCCCTCTGCCATCCCCCCTCCCTCTGCCATACCCCCTCCCTCTGCCATCCCCCCTCCCTCTGCCATCCCCCCTCTCTCTGCCATCCCCCCTCTCTCTGCCATCCCCCCTCCCCCCTCCCCCCTCCCTCTGCCATCCCCCTCCCTCTGCCATCCCCCTCCCTCTGCCATCCCCCTCCCTCTGCCATCCCCCCTCCCTCTGCCATCCCCCCTCCCTCTGCCATCCCCCCTCCCTCTGCCATCCCCCTCCCTCTGCCATCCCCCCTCCCTCTGCCATCCCCCCTCCCTCTGCCATCCCCCCTCCCTCTGCCATCCCCCCCTCCCTCTGCCATCCCCCCTCCCTCTGCCATCCCCCCTCCCTCTGCCATCCCTCCTCCCTCTGCCATGCCCCCTCCCTCTGCCATACCCCCTCCCTCTGCCATCCCCCCTCCCCCCTCTCTGCCATCCCCCTCCCTCTGCCATCCCCTCTCCCTCTGCCATCCCCCCTCCCTCTGCCATCCCCCCTCCCTCTGCCATCCCCCCTCCCTCTGCCATCCCCCCTCCCTCTGCCATCCCCCCTCCCTCTGCCATCCCCCCTCCCTCTGCCATCCCCCCCTCCCTCTGCCATCCCCCCTCCCTCTGCCATCCCCCCTCCCTCTGCCATCCCCCCTCTCTCTGCCATCCCCCCTCCCCCCTCCCTCTGCCATCCCCCCTCCCCCCTCCCTCTGCCATCCCCCTCCCTCTGCCATCCCCCTCCCTCTGCCATCCCCCCTCCCTCTGCCATCCCCCTCCCTCTGCCATCCCCCTCCCTCTGCCATCCCCCTCCCTCTGCCATCCCCCTCCCTCTGCCATCCCCCTCCCTCTGCCATCCCCCTCCCTCTGCCATCCCCCTCCCTCTGCCATCCCCTCTCCCTCTGCCATCCTCCCTCCCTCTGCCATCCCCCTCCCTCTGCCATCCCCCTCCCTCTGCCATCCCCCTCCCTCTGCCATCCCCCTCCCTCTGCCATCCCCCCTCCCTCTGCCATCCCCCCTCCCTCTGCCATCCCCCCTCCCTCTGCCATCCCCCCTCCCTCTGCCATCCCCCCTCCCTCTGCCATCCCCCCTCCCTCTGCCATCCCCCCTCCCTCTGCCATCCCCCCTCCCCCCTCTCTGCCATCCCCCCTCCCCCTCTCTGCCATCCCCCCTCCCTCTGCCATCCCCCTCCCTCTGCCATCCCCCCTCCCTCTGCCATCCCCCCTCCCTCTGCCATCCCCCCTCCCTCTGCCATCCCCCCTCCCTCTGCCATCCCCCCTCCCTCTGCCATCCCCCCTCCCTCTGCCATCCCCCCTCCCTCTGCCATCCCCCCTCCCTCTGCCATCCCCCCTCCCTCTGCCATCCCCCCTCCCTCTGCCATCCCCCCTCCCTCTGCCATCCCCCCTCCCCCCTCCCTCTGCCATCCCCCCTCCCCCTCTCTGCCATCCCCCTCCCTCTGCCATCCCCCTCCCTCTGCCATCCCCCCTCCCTCTGCCATCCCCCCCTCCCTCTGCCACCCCCCTCCCTCTGCCTTCCCCCTCCCTCTGCCATCCCCTCTCTCTCTGCCATCCGCCTCCCTCTGCCATCCCCCTCCCTCTGCCATCCCCCTCTCCCTCTGCCATCCCCCTCTCCCTCTGCCATCCCCCTCTCTCTGCCATCCCCCTCTCTCTGCCATCCCCCTCTCTCTGCCATCCCCCTCCCTCTGCCATCCCCCTCCCTCTGCCATCCCCCTCCCTCTGCCATCCCCCTCCCTCTGCCATCCCCCTCCCTCTGCCATCCCCCTCCCTCTGCCATCCCCCTCCCTCTGCCATCCCCCTCCCTCTGCCATCCCCCTCCCTCTGCCATCCCCCTCCCTCTGCCATCCCCCTCCCTCTGCCACCCCCCCCCCTCTGCCATCCCCCTCCCTCTGCCATCCCCCTCCCTCTGCCATCCCCCTCCCTCTGCCATCCCCCTCCCTCTGCCATCCCCCTCCCTCTGCCATCCCCCTCCCTCTGCCATCCCCCTCCCTCTGCCATCCCCCTCCCTCTGCCATCCCCCTCCTCTGCCATCCCCCTCTCTCTGCCATTCCCCCTCCCCCCTCCCTCTGCCATCCCCCCTCCCTCTGCCATCCCCCCTCCCTCTGCCATCCCCCCTCCCTCTGCCATCCCCCCTCCCTCTGCCATCCCCCCTCCCTCTGCCATCCCCCCTCCCTCTGCCATCCCCCCTCCCTCTGCCACCCCCCTCCCTCTGCCACCCCCCCTCCCTCTGCCACCCCCCTCCCTCTGCCACCCCCCTTCCCTCTGCCACCCCCCCTCCCTCTGCCATCCCCCCTCCCTCTGCCATCCCCCCTCCCTCTGCCATCCCCCCTCCCTCTGCCATCCCCCCTCCCTCTGCCATCCCCCCTCCCTCTGCCATCCCCCCTCCCTCTGCCATCCCCCCTCCCTCTGCCATCCCCCCTCCCTCTGCCATCCCCCCTCCCTCTGCCATCCCCCCTCTCTCTGCTATCCCCTCTCCCTCTGCCACCCCCCCCCTCTGCCACCCCCCTCCCTCTGCCACCCCCCTCCCTCTGCCACCCCCCTCCCTCTGCCACCCCCCTCCCTCTGCCATCCCCCCTCCCTCTGCCATCCCCCCTCCCTCTGCCATCCCCCTCCCTCTGCCATCCCCCTCCCTCTGCCATCCCCCTCCCTCTGCCATCCCCCTCCCTCTGCCATCCCCCTCCCTCTGCCATCCCCCTCCCTCTGCCATCCCCCCTCTCTCTGCCATCCCCTCTCTCTCTGCCATCCCCCTCCCTCTGCCATCCCCCTCCCTCTGCCATCCCCCTCCCCCCTCCCTCTGCCATCCCCTCTCCCTCTGCCATCCCCCCTCCCCCCTCTCTGCCATCCCCCCTCCCCCCTCTCTGCCATCCCCCCTCCCTCTGCCATCCCCCCTCTCTCTGCCATCCCCCCTCCCTCTGCCACCCCCCCTGTCTCTGCCACCTCGGGGGGTTGGGAAGGGTGGGTGCTATAAAGTCCTGCACAGTTACAGGGCCGGACAAACACAGGCTGGATTCCGGGCCTAGTGGCAACTTGTGGCGCGGACAATCCCATTGGCCCGATAATAATAACCTTTTATTGTCACAAGTTTGAAGTTACTGTGAAAAGCCCCTCGTCGCCACATTCCAGCGCCTGTTCGGGTAAGCTGGTACGGGAATTGAACCCGCGCTGCTGGCCTTGTTCTGCATCACAAACCAGCTGTCTAGCCCACAGAGCTAAACCAGCCCTTATGATGTTGCCTTGGCTGGGTGAAGGGGCAACGGTTGTGGAAGTGGTGGGGGGTGGCTGGTGTTGGGGAAATGATTTGATCCAGGAGAATCCTAGAATAGAATCACAGAACGCCCAGAGCACAGAAGGAGGCCATTCAGCCCAGCGTGTCTGCACCGACCCTCTGAAAGAGCACTCCACTGAAGCCCACTTCCCCACACTACTCCTATTACTCTTTAACCTAACTTCCACATCCCTGGACACTTAAGGGGCAATTTATCATGGCCAATCCACCTGACCTACAGATCTTTGGACTGTGGGGGGAAACCGGAGCACCCGGAGGAAACCCACACAGATACAGGAGAACATGCCAACTCCACTCAGTCACACCCAAGAATGGAATTGAAGCCGGGTCCCTGGTGCTATGAGGCAGCAGTGCTATCTGCTACACCGTGCAGCCCCTCTGTCAGCTCTGATATGGGGGCTTGTGGGTGCCTCGCCGGACCCTGTCCGGTATAGAAAGTTTGCATTTTTGGCAGTCACTCGTCCTCTGCACATCCCCCCCCTCCCCAAGTCCCGTCTCTTCAGTTACAC
>NC_052157.1:73516803-73521803 GCF_902713615.1 Scyliorhinus canicula
GGGTGCAATTAAAGCATTGGAAAAAGTTTGGGCTAATGGAATGTAGTTCGGATTAAGGGAGTTCCTTGTGCAGTTAATTAGATTTCAGCTCGGTCAGATGATATCATTACTGGGAGGAGACACGATATCAGGCAGTTTGCAGGAAAGACATTTTAGTTGAGTTTTCGATGGAGATGTGAGCACAAGGCAAGCATCTCAGTTCAGTTTAAAGATATGTCTGCAGCTAGATCAGCAGTGTCTTCTGAAGCAGTTCAGAAGAATGTGTTTGTACGGTGAGCTGAAACAAGCTAAAGCAGCTTCTGAAGAAATACAGCCAGAGTTTCTGCATGGTTCTGAGAGGATTCAGGCCTTTTCTTTAAAACAGTGCTGAAAGATCTACTTTCTCAAAGTAAAGTGTCCAGACATCTCCGTGAAACAGGTACTCCTGAGTGCTAACTGTATTTTAACAGTGGATTGAGAGCTGACATGGCTTTATTTTGTTGTTTGAGTGGGAATAAAGCTAGCAGTTAAGGGAATTCACGGTATTGATTAGCATTGTTTGAGGGGTAAATGTAAGTTCTTTTCTTGTGTGATTTTAAAGATATTTTATTACTGTGTTAGTGATAAAGTATGTTTTAATATAACATATCTCTGTTTTGTGTAAAATCTTTCCTGTTGTGAAGTATCCTTTTCTCAGTTGGTGAGAGGTTGGTGGAATTGCGGATAGTGATGAGGACTGTCAGCGATACAGCAGGATTTAGATCATTTGGAGACTTGGGCGGAGAGATGGCAGATGATGTTTAATCTGGACAAATGTGAGGTAATGCATTTTGGAAGGTCTAATACAGGTAGGGAATATACAGTGAATGGTAGAACCCTCAAGAGTATTGACAGTCAGAGAGATATAGGTGTACAGATCCACAGGCCAGTGAAAGGGGCAACACAGGTGGAGAAGGTAGTCAAGAAGACATACGGCATGCTTGCCTTCATTGGCCAGGGCATTGAGTATAAGAATTGGCAAGTCATGTTGCAGCTGTATAGAACCTTAGTTAGGCCACACTTGGAGTATAGTGTTCAATTCTGGTCGCCACACTACCAGAAGGATGTGGAGGCTTTAGAGAGGGTGCATAAGAGATTTACCAGGATGTTGCCTGGTATGGAGGGCATTAGCTATGAGGAGTGGTTGAATAAACTTGGTTTGTTCTCATTGGAACGACGGAGGTTGAGGGGCGACCTGATAGAGGTCTACAAAATTATGAGGGGCATAGACAGAATGAATAGTCAGAGACTTTTTCCCAGGGTAGAGGGGTCAATTACTAGGGGGCATAGGTTTAAGGTGTGAGGGGCAACGTTTATAGGAGATGTACGAGGGAAGTTTTTTACACAGAGGGATAGTGGGTGCCTGGAACTCGCTGCTGGAGGAGGTGGTGGAAGCAGGGCCGATAGTGACATTTAAGGGGCATCTTGACAAATACATGACTAGGATGGGAATAGAGGGATACGGACCCTGGAAGTGCAGAATATTTTAGTTTAGACGGGCAGCGTGGTCGGCACGGGCTTGGAGGGCCGAAGGGCCTGTTGCCTGTGCTGTACTTTTCTTTGTTCTTTGTTCAGTTTTACAATATTAAACCGAAATATTGGGGTTTGTGTCCAGTATCTAGCCACTGTTGGGTCTGGGATCATAATAGTGGAGGCACCCCAGTCTCTCTGTGTGGGTAAATCTCCAACTCTATGTTTGTCTCATGCGAGAGTGTGTGTATGTGTATCTTTTTGTGTTTGTGGGTGTAATGTTGTCTGTGTGTGTCTGTCTTCATGCTGTGTATCTGAGTGTGAATCTGTGTATGTGTGCGCCTGTGTATCCTTCTGTTTATGTCTTCTTGGGATGTGGGTGTCGCTGGCTGGGCCCAGCATTTGTTGCCCATCCCTAATTGCCCTTGAACTGAGTGGGTTGCTGGGCCATTTCAGTGGGGGGCAGTTCAGAGTCAGCCACATCGCTGTGTGGGTCTGGAGTCACATGTAGACAAGACCAGGTAAGGGAGCAGAGTTCCTTCTCTCAAGGACATTAGTGAAGCAGATGGGGTTTTTACAACAATCTACAATGGCTTCAAGGTCTTCGTTAGACTTTCAATTCCAGATTTATATTGAATTCAGATTTCACCATCTGCCGTTGCGGGATTTGAACCCAGACCCGCAGAGCATTACCCATGTTCTCTGGATCACTAGTCCAGTGACAAGTGCGACTGGCCAAACCTCCCCTGAATGTGTCTGTCTGAGTGTATGTGTGTGTTTGCCTGTTTGTATAAACTTCTCACTGCATCCATGAGTGTGTATCTGTGTGGGAATTTGATTGTGTGTCAGTGAATGCCTGAAGTGTTTTTGTGAGTGTGTGTGAGAATCTGTGTGTGTCTATGTGAGTGTGCCCATGTGAGTGTCTGTGATTATCTGTGTGTGTATCTGTGTGAGTGTGTGTGTCCGTATGTATATGATAATGTATGTGTGACTGTCCGAGTGAGTGAGAATCTGTCTATTTGTGCGCGCCTGTGTGAGTGTACCTGTGAGTGTGTATGGTAATCTATGTGTGTGTTTGCGTGAGTGTGTCCGTTTGAGCGTGTGTAATATTGTATGTGTGTGTGTGTCGGTGTAATTGTGTCTGTGTGAGTGTGTCTGATAATGTACACCTGTGTGTGTGTGTCTGTGCGATTGAGTGTGTGTGATAATGTACGTGTGTGTCTGTGTGGGTGTGCCTGTGTAAGTGTGTGTGACAATGTATGCGTGTGTGTGTCTGTGTAATTGTTTCTGTGTGAGTGTGTCTGATAATGTACAATCCATGTGTGTGTCTGTGTAATTGTGTCCTGTATGTGTGATAATCTATGTGTGTGTCGTGTGAGTGCGTCTGTTAATGTATGTGTGGGTAAGTCTGTATGAGTGTGTCCGTGTGAGTGTCTGAGAATATATCTATTTGTGTGTTTCTGTGTGTATATGTATCAGTTTGAGCTTGTGTGATTACATGTGTTAGTCTTTGTGTGTGTCTGCGTGAGTGTATGTGATAATGTGTCTGTGTGAGTGCGTGTGATATTGTGTGTCTGTGTGAGTGTACGTGATAGTGTGTCTGCTGTGTGAGTGTTTGTGATAATGTGGGTGTGTGTCTGTGTGTGTGTCCATGTTAGTGTGTGTGATAATGTGTGTGTCTGTGTGAGTGTCCATGTTAGTGTGTGTGATAATGTGTGTGTCTGTGTGAGTGTATGTACGAATGTCTATTTGGGTGTCTGTGTGAGTGTATGTGATAATGTATGTGTGTGTGAGTGTCCGTATGTGTATGCCCATGTGTGTGTGTCCATGTGTGTGGGTATGTGTGCCAAGGTGATTGTCCGCATATATGTGTGTGTGTGAGTGTCTGTGTGTGTGCGTTCCTATGTGTGTGTGTGTGTGTGTGTGAGTGTGAGTGCATCCATATGTGTGTGATTGTGTGTCCATGTGAGTTTCCGTGAGAATGTGTATGTGTGTGTGTATGTGTGTGTCCATGTGAGTGTGTGTGTGTGTGCGTGTGTGTGTCTGTGTCCTTGTCAATATGAGTGTGTGTGTGTGTGTCCGTGTGAGTGTGCGTGTGTGTGTGTGTCTGTGTCCTTGTCAATTTGAGTGTGTGTGTGAGTGTGTGTCCATGTGAGTGTGTGTCCGTCCGTGTGTGTGTGAGTGTGAGTTTGTGTGTGAGTGTGAGTGTGTGTCCGTGTGAGTGTGTGTGTGTGTTTGTGTGAGTGTGTCTGTGTGAGTGCGAGTGTATGAGTGTGTGTCCATGTGTGTGTGTGTCTGTGTGTGAGTGTGTGTGTCCATGTGTGTGTGTGTGAGTGTGTGTGAGTGTGAGCATGATTGTCCGTGTGTGTGTGAGTATCCGTATGTTTGTGTGTGAGTGCCTGTGTGTGTATATGTGTGAGTGCCTGTGTGAGTGTGTGTGTTTGTATGAATGTGTGGGTCCATGTGTGTGTGAGTATGTGTGTGAGTGTGTCCTTGTGAGTGTGTCTGTGTGAGTGTGTGTGCCCCTATCTGAATGTGTTTGAGTGTCTGTGTGTGTGTGTGAGTGAGTGTGTGTGCACGTGTGTCCATGTGAATGGTGCTGGTCCATGTGTGGGTGTGTGAGTAGTGTTTGTGTATGAGTGTCCGTTTGAGTGTTAGTGTGTGTGAGTGTGTGTGTGAGTGTGAGTATGGGTCTGTCCGCGTGTGAGTGAGTGTGTGTGTGTGAGTGTGTGTGTGAGTGTGTGAATGTCTCTGTCCGTGTGTGTGTGTCCATGTGAGTATGTCTGTGTGAGTGTTCATGAGAGTGAGTTTGTGTGTGAGTGCAAGTGTATCTGTGAGTGTGTGTGTGTATGTCTGTATGTGTGTCCGTCCGCCCATGTGTGTGTGTCCATGTGTGTCCATGTGTCCGTGTGAGCATGTGTCTGTGTGTGTCCATGAGAGTGTGAGTGTGAGTGTGTGTGAAAGTGTCCATGTGTGTGTGTCTGCGTGAGTGTGTATGTTTGTGAGAGTGTGCGTGTGTGTATGTGAGAATGTGTGTGTCCGTGTGAGTCCATGTGAGTGTATGTGTGAGTGTCCATGTGTGCGAGTGTGTGTGTGTGTGTTCGTGTCCATGTGAGTGTGTATGTGAGTGTGCGTGCGCCCGTCTGAATGTGTGTGAATGTCTGGGTGTGTGTGAGTGAGTGTGGGTGCGTGTGTGTCCGTGTGAGTATGTGTGTGATGGTCCATGTGTGGGTTTGTGCGCAGTGTTTGTGTATGAGTGTCCATTTGAGTGTGAGTGTGTGCGAGTGTGCGTGAGTGTGTGTATGTGAGTGTGTGAATGTCCATGTTTGTGAGTGTGTGTGTCCATGTGAGTGTGTGTGAGTGTGTGTGCCCCCATCTGAATGTGTGTGTGTCTGGGTGTGTGTGTGCGAGTGAGTGAGTGAGTGTGTGAATGTGTCTGTCCATGTGTGTCTGTGTGTGTGTATGTGTGAGTGTGTTCATGTCTGCGTGAGTGTGTGTGTGAGTGTCCGTGT
>NC_052157.1:73526803-73537665 GCF_902713615.1 Scyliorhinus canicula
AACCCCCTCCCACCCACCTGGCCGCCGCCCCCCCCCGGGGCCAGAACACCCCCGCCCCACCCACCTGCCGCCCCCCCCGGGGTCAGAACCCCCTCCCACCCACCTGGCCACCCCCCCCCCCCCCGGGTTTGACCACCCTCCCACCCACCTGGCCGCCCCCCCCCCCACCCCCGCAGCATGAACGCCGAAGTCCCACCAGGTAGGATCACACGTGAACCGCGCCGGCGAGACTCAGCCTATCTCGGCGGGAACTCGGCCCATCGTGCGCAGAGAATCGGCGGGGGGCCATGTAGAGCGGTCACCAGTCATTAGATAAACGGCGGACTGGCGTCGGAGCGGCGCCGCATGAATCGCGCCCCTCCGACTATTCTCCGACCCGGCCCGGGGTCAGAGAATCCCAGCACCGTTATTCTATATATAAACCACCCCAAACCCCTCGATTAGATTCCAGTCAGTAACTCACTCCCGGGTATCTGTTATTCTATATATAAACCACCCCAAACCCCTCGATTAGATTCCAGTCTGTAACTCACTCCCGGGTATCTGTTATTCTATATATAAACCTACCCCAAACCCCTCGATTAGATTCCAGTCTGTAACTCACTCCCGGGTATCTGTTATTCTATATATAAACCACCCCTGAACCCCTCGATTAGATTCCAGTCTGTAACTCACTCCTTGGGTATCTGTTATTCTATATATAAACCACCCCGAACCCCTCGATTAGATTCCAGTCTGTAACTCACTCCGGGTATCTGTTATTCTATATATAAACCACCCCAAACCCCTCGATTAGATTCCAGTCTGTAACTCACTCCCGGGTATCTGTTATTCTATATATAAACCACCCCGAACCCCTCGATTAGATTCCAGTCTGTAACTCACGCCCGGGTATCTGTTATTCTATATATAAACCACCCTGAACCCCTCGATTAGATACCAGTCTGTAACTGACTCACAGGTATCTGTTATTCTATATATAAACCACCCTGAACCCCTCGATTAGATATCAGTCTGTAACTCACTCCCGGGTATCTGTTATTCTATATATAAACCATCCCGAACCCCTCGATTAGATACCAGTCTGTAACTCACTCCCGGGTATCTGTTAATCTATATATAAACCACCCCGAACCCCTCGATTAGATTCCAGTCTGTAACTCACTCCCGGGTATCTGTTATTCTATATATAAACCACCCCGAACCCCTCGATTAGATTCCAGTCTGTAACTCACTCCCGGGTATCTGTCATTCTATATATAAACCACCCCGAACCCATCGATTAGATTCCAGTCTGTAACTCACTCCCGGGTATCTGTTATTCTATATATAAACCACCCCGAACCCCTCGATTAGATTCCAGTCTGTAACTCACTCTCGGATATCTGTTATTCTATATATAAACCACCCCGAACCCATCGATTAGATTCCAGTCTGTAACTCACTCCCGGGTATCTGTTATTCTATATATTAACCACCCCGAACCCCTCGATTAGATTCCAGTCTGTAACTCACTCTCGGGTATCTGTTATTCTATATATAAACCACTCTGAACACCTCGATTAGATACCAGTCTGTAACTCACTCCCGGGTATCTGTTATTCTATATATAAACCACCCTGAACCCCTCGATTAGATTCCAGTCTGTAACTCACTCACAGGTATCTGTTATTCTATATATAAACCACCCTGAACCCCTCAATTAGATTCCAGTCTGTAACTCACTCCCGGATATGTGTTATTCTATATATAAACCATCCTGAACCCCTCGATTAGATTCCAGTCTGTAACTGACTCACAGGTATCTGTTATTCTATATATAAACCACCCTGAACCCCTCGATTAGATTCCAGTCTGTAACTCACTCACAGGTATCTGTTATTCTATATATAAACCACCCTGAACCCCTTGATTAGATTCCAGCCTGTAACTCACTCCCGGATATGTGTTATTCTATATATAAACCACCCTGAACCCCTCGATTAGATTCCAGTCTGTAACTCACTCCCGGATATGTGTTATTCTATATATAAACCACCCTGAACCCCTCGATTAGATTCCAGTCTGTAACTCACTCCCGGGTACCTGTTATTCTATATATAAACCACCCCAAACCCCTCGATTAGTTTCCAGTCTGTAACTCACTCCCGGGTATCTGTTATTCTATATGTAAACCACCTCGAACCCCTCGATTAGATTCCAGTCTGTAACTCACTCCCGGGTATCTGTTATTCTATCTGTAAACCACCCCGAACCCCTCGATTAGATTCCAGTCTGTAACTCACTCCCGGGTACCTTGTTATGGGCCTGATGACCCAGGCGCTGGGATGGGGCCTACTCCTCCAGGCCTTGTTATGGACCTGATGACCCAGGTGCTGGGATGGGATCTACTCCTTCAGGTCTCGGTATAGATCTACTGCTCCAGGCCCTGTTATGTGCACACTCCTTCGGGTCCCAGGGTGGGACCTCCTTGTCCTGGACCCTGTATCAAGCCTCATTCTCCAATCGTTTTGTCCAGGGCCTACTCCGCCATATGTCAGTATAGGTCTACTGTTCCAGGCCCTAATTTGTGGCTATTCAGTTCTGCTCCAGTCTGGGGCCTACTCTTCCAAGTTCCAGTATGGTGACTAATAATCCAGGGCTTGACATTGACCTTACTCATCTAATAGTATCAGCCTCCAAGGCTCCAGTATCAGGCAACTTCCTCCAGGCACTAGGTTCAGCCTTCTCCTCTTGGCCCCTGCATTTGACCTGCACACCAGGTCTCTGATTGGACTTCCATCTCCAGTCTCCAAAATGGGGATTAGTCTTTCAGGGTCTGGTATCAGGCCTACCTATCTGGTCCTCAGTATAGGGCCTCCTCCTCTCGAACACCCCCATCCACCCAGCCCCATCTAGTGTATGCTCCACTAGTCATTGGTATGGTCCTGCTGCTCCAGGCCCTGGTTTGGGGTCTATTCCTCCAGGCCTCAGGATTGAATCTCCTTGTCCAAGCTTTGGTGTCAAGCCTCATCCAAGAGTAGAACTGGATTCTACTGTTCCTGGTGCTCAGTGTAAGGTCTGTCCTCCAGCCTCAGTATGAGGCCTCCTCCTTTACAGGCCCCTAAGGTCTCTGGCACAAAGTCTTTTCCTCCTGGCCTTGGTATGGGCCTTCTTATTCTACCTCAGTGTGTATCGTATTTCTCCATGGCCCAGTATCAGGCCTAGACCTTTAGGCTCTGTTATTAGTCCTGCTCTGCTGGACCCTGGTATGGGGCTATTTCTTCAGGGTCTGGTATGGGGCTACTCCATAATACCAAAGTTTAGGGCCCACTCCTACCGAAGGCCTATTCACCCAGGCCCAGCATGGGACCAACTCCTCTTGGCTTATATATGTGGCTTACTGCTCCATTCCTCAGTATGTGGGTGTGATATTGCAGGCCCTGATAATATCAGTCCTGTTCCCCCAGGTTCCCAATATCAAGGTTATTCCTCCAAACCCTCACATTGGCCTTGCTTCTCCAAGCTCCAGCATCAGGCCTGCTACCTCGGACCCTATTTTAGGCTTACTTCTCCATGGGTCTCAATACCCTGCCTACACCTCCAGGCTTCTAGTCTCAGGCCTACCCCTCCAGTCCTGTTCCTTCAGGTCTTGGTATGGCCCTGCTTTTCAAGGCCCTGATATGGGGCCTATTCCTCCAGGCCACAGGATGGGACCACTGATGTACCATCAATTGACGACAGACGAGGAGTCAGGAGAAAAACTGTGGCTTTAATCAGCTTAAAGACACCTGCTGGCAGTGTGTCCCAGAATGAGGGCAGGGACTGGAGGTTGGCCACCTTTATACATGAGCCCGAGGGGAGGAGCCACAGGCGGAGCCAGCCGGGACAAGCCCAGGCATGTTACATACAGCAGGTATAATACAACACAGCAGTTTGCCACATCCACTCCCTGTTTAAAAAAAGAGTCCGGCAGGGGTGAAGTGGACGGGTCGAGTTGTAGATCGAGTCTGTCGGGGGCTTTGACTTTCTGCTGTGACCGCCTCAGTCCCGGCTGTGGTGTGGATACTGGTGTCGGGTGAGGTGTTGAGGCCTGTGTGTCCAGGAGCGTGTCGTCTTCTGCGTCTCGGAGTAGATCGTGGCAATGGGGGGAGAGGGTGTAGGGTCGGGGGTAGTGCCCACTGGGGATGGTCACTGGGGAACCTGCGGGTGCCAAATCCCGAAGGGAGACTGTGTTCTCCCGCCCGTCATGGTGTGCCACGTAGGCAAATTGGGGGTTAGCATGGAGGAGACAGACCCTTTTGACCAGGGGATCCGACTAATAACTCCTCACATGATTCCGGAGGAGGTCGGGCCCTGGTACCGTCAGCCAGGATGGGAGCGAAACCCCTGAGGTGGACTTTCTGGGGAAAAAAAAATCCTCTCATGAGGGGTCACATTGGTGGCGGTACACAGGAACGACCGGATAGAGTGGAGCGCATCGGGAAGGACCTCCTGCCAGCGGGAGACAGGGAGACTGCTAGACCGTAGGGCAAGAAGGACAGCTTTCCAGACTGTCGCGTTCTCCCTCTCCACCTGTCCGTTTCCCCAGGGGTTGTAGCTGGTAGTCCTGCTCGAGGCAATGCCCTTGCTGAACAGGTACTGACGCAGCTCATCACTCATGAAAGAGGAACCCTGAACACTATGGATGGAGAAGGGGAAACCGAACAAGGTGAAGAGGTCATGCAGGGCCTTGATGGCTGTGGCAGAGGTCATGTCAAGGCACGGGATGGCGAAAGGCAAATGTGAGTACTCATTAACAATGTTGAGGAAGTACATGTTACGGTCAGTGGAGGGGAGGGGCCCTTGAAATCGACACTGAGGCGTTCGAAGGGGCGGGAGGCCTTTACCAGGTGCGCTCTGTCTGGCCAATAGAAGTGTGGTTTGCACTCCGCGCATACCTGGCAGTCCCTGGTCATGGTCCTGACCTCCTCGATGGAGTAAGGCAGGTTGCGGGCATTGATGAAGTGGAAGAACTGGGTGACCCCTGGGTGACAGAGGTCATTGTGGAGGGCCGGAAGTCGGTCTACTTGTGCGCTGGCACATGTACCGCAGGACAGGGCATCTGGGGGCTCATTGATCTTCCCTGGTCGATACAAGATATCATAATTATAGGTGGAGAGTTCGATCCTCCACCTTAGGATCTTGTCATTCTTGATCTTGCCCCGCTGTGTGTTATTGAAAATGAAGGCAACCGACCGTTGGTCAGTGAGGAGAGTGAATCGCCTGCCGGCCAGGTGATGTCTCCAATGTCGCACAACTTCCACAATGGCTTGGGCCTCCTTTTCGACGGAGGAGTGTCGAATTTCAGAGCCCTGGAGGACATGGGAGAAGAAAGCCACGGGCCTGCCCTCCTGGTTGAGGGTAGCGGCCAGGGCAAAGTCAGACACATCGCTCTCCACCTGGAACAGGATGGACTTGTCTACTGCGTGCATTGCGGCCTTAGCAATATCTGCTTTGATGCGGTTGAAGGCCAGACCGGCCTCAGCCGTCAGGGGGAAAAAAGGGTGGATTTAATGAGTGGACAGGCCTTGTCCGCATAATTGGGGACCCACTGGGCATAATAGGAAAAGAACCCCAGGCATCTCTTAAGGACCTTGGGGCAGTGGGGAAGGGGGAGTTCCAGGAGGGGGCGCATGCGGTCGGGATTAGGCCCTAGGCCTCCGTTTTCCACAACGTAGCCAAGGATGGCTAGGCAGGTTGTGCGGAAAACGCATTTCTCCTTATTGTATGTGAGGTTAAGGAGATTGGTGGTCTGGAGGAATTTATGGAGGTTAGCATCATGGTCCTGCTGGTCATGGCTGCAGATGGTGACATTATCCAGATATGGGAACGTGGCCGCAGCCCATACTGGTCAACCATTCGGTCCATCTTCCGTTGGAAGGCCGAGACCCCATTGGTGACGCCGAAGGGGACCCTGAGGAAATGGTAGAGGTGGCCATCTGCCTCGAAGGCAGGGTATTGGCGGTCCTCCGGGCGGGTAGGGAGCTGGTGGTACGTGGACTTCAGATCAATGGTGGAGAAGACTCGGTACTGTGCAGTCTGGTTGACCATGTCAGATATGCGGGGGAGGGGGTACGCATCGAGCTGCGTGTACCGGTTGATAGTCTGACTGTAGTTGATGACCAACCGGTGCTTCTCCCCAGTCTTGATGACCACCACTTGGGCCCTCCAGGGGCTAATACTGGCCTCGATTAACCCTTCCCGCAGGAGTCGCTGGACCTCCGACCTGATAAAGGCCTTGTCCAGAGCACTGTATCGTTTGCTCCTAATAGCGATGGGCTTACAGTCCGGGGTGAGGTTAGCGAAGAACGGGGGTGGGGTGACTTTAAGGGTCGAGAGGCTACAGACGGGTGAGGGGGGGGGGGGGGGGGCAGGGGTCCATTGAACTCCAAGGTAACACTTCTGAAGTGGTACTGGAATCGCGCCCCAGTGGCACGGCAGCGCAGAGTTGTGGGAGGACGTAGAGTTTGAACCCTTTGAACTCAATGCCCCGTACTGTAAGGGTTCAACACAGTACCCACGGACGTCCACGGTATGCAATTCGGAAGCCAGGGAGATTTTCTGGGTCGCGGATAAGATTGGGAGGGAGCAGCGCCGTTCCGTATCTGGATGAACAAAACTCTCTGTGCTCCCGGAGTCGAAAAGGCAGGTCGTCTCGTGACCGTTGATCCGGACTGCCATCATGGATTTGGCGAGGTGATGCGGTCGAGACTGGTCGAGGGTGATGGAGGCAATCTTCGGAAGGTGGGCGGGCGATCGAATGAGCAGGGGTTCCGGGAGGCGGCGGGGCGAATCAAAGATGGCGGCCCCCGCGGGTCGCACGTGGCGGGTTGCATCGAAGATAGCGGCCAAGATGGCGGCAAAGATGGCGGCCCCCACCGGTCGCACGTGGCAGGTGGTGTTGAAGAAAGCGACCCCACAAGTTACATGAGGCTGTCATGTGAGAGTACCTTTAAGAAATGAATGTTCAAGCAATGTACCTTTAAGAAATGCAGTGATGTCAGAGTGTGGGTGGAGCTGGGTTTCAGCTCGGCCATTTTGAAGTTTCAGTTTCAGTTTTGAGAGAGAGCAGCTGAAAAATGCCTGTCTGGTTTGCTGTGAGCTGCTTGAAATGAGAAAGCCAGTTTGAGGAGAAAGCTGGGAGTATCTGTGTGGGAGCTGCAGGAAGAAAAACACAGAGCTGGTCTGTGGATGTCTGCAAATCCAAAGACTATAAATATATTGAATGTAACCTCATGTCTGTTTAAGAGATGTTAAGAGATCAAATGTTTATTTAAAAGGTTAATTTGAATTCATGGAATAAACATTGTTTTGTTTCAAAAACCACGTGTCCATAATTGCAATATCACATCTGGAGAACTAGTCGTGTGCTTCAAAAGCAACAATACATTAAAAGGTGGAAGGTGGGTGAACTCCATGATACATTTAAAATTTTTTTTTAGAGTGACCAATTCATTTTTTTTCCAATTAAGGGGCAATTTAGCATAGCCAATTCACCTAGCCTGCATATCTTTGGGCTGTGGGGGTGAAACCCACGCAAACACGGGGAGAATGTGCAAACTCCACACGGACAGTGACCCAGAGCCGGGATCGAACCTGGGACCTCGGCGCGTGAGGCAGCAGGGCTAACCCACTGCGCCACCGTGCTGCCAAACTCCATGATACATAGTGGGGTTCTGAAAACACCTCTCTCATAACACAGCGCTGCTGGGCTTACAAACAGGTCGGGCCTGGCAGACTTTAGGGAAATGGCCCTTCTTTCCCCACCCGTTGCAGATCTCGCTCCTCGCTGGGCAGCGTTGTCTGGGGTGCTGACCCTGGCCACAGAAGTAGCACTTTGGGGCTCTGGGATTGGCAGGTTGCTGCGCAGCACAGGCTTACGGTGCCCCCGGGTCGGGTGATGGTGGTGCCCACGACGTCCACGAGGGTGCCGTGTGGTCGGAGGTGTAGGCATCCATGTTGTGGAGAGCCACTTCTAATGAGTGCGAAATCGTACAGCCTCTTAGAGGTCGAGTGTCCCACTTTCTAGTAGGCACTGGCGGGTGTAATTTAACTTTATGCCTGCGACATAGGCATCCCAGATCAACAACTCTGTGCTCGGCAGCCGTTACCGCCTTACAATTGCAGTTCCAGCTGAGTACCCGCAATGCACGTAGAAATCTAGCTTGCGATTCTCCGGGGCGCTGTCACTTCATGGCAAGGAGATGCCCAGCATACACCTCATTGACTTTCCTGACATACTGTCCTTTCAACATCGTTATCGCATCCGCGTACGAGGCAGCGTCCCTGATAATAAGGTATACTTGCGGGCTCACCCGGGAGTTGAGGATTCGCAGTTTGTGGGTCTCGGCCACGGCGATCGCGGGGGACTCGCCTTACGATTCAAAGCAGTGTATCCAGTGTTCGAATGCACTAGTGGCGTCGGCTGGTTGGGGGTCCAGTTCCAGGCGATCAGGTTTTAGCGATGGATCCATCTGAAAATTTTAAGCTGATTAAATTGATATAATATCAATAACGACAAAAGATGAGTTGAGAGTGAAACTGTGGCTTTAATTAGCTTAAAGATACCTGCTGGCAGCCGGCCCCAGACTGAAGGCAGGGCCGGAGGTTGGCCACTTTAATACCTGAGCCCGAGGGGAGGAGCCACAGGGGGAGCCAGCAGGGGCAAGCCCGGGCATGTAACAATACAAAAAGTACAATACAATACAACACAATAGAGTGGTTTACCACAACCACGTTGCCCAGGTTGGAGCATCAAGCATCACCCTACAAACCTCAGTATAAGATCCTGATCCTTTATCTCTCTGGGTTGGGCCTGTCCTCGAGCCTAATCGTGGAGCCTTCTCCTTCCCTGGCCCTCCGATGTCAAGCTTCCTCTTCAAAATCTCTGATATAGGCCGTCTCCTCCAGGCCCTTCTATGGGACCTACTCTACCCAGCTCCGTTATAGGGCCTATTTCTATAGGCTGCGCTATGGTGCCTACTCCTCCAGGTTCATACGGGAACAACTATTCAAGTCTCGGGTATGGGATGTATGCCCCCATGCTCCAGCAAGGGGCTTCATCCTCCAAGCTCTGGTATGGGGTTGATGGAACCATCAATTCACCAGGCACATGTTTCCGATACGAATCTAGGCTTTAATCGACTTACTACAGAGCCAGCCTGTTACCCGTTGATGAACTCTCAGTGAACTGCAGGCTGACTCTGGACAAGGGTATTTATCCAGCAGCACTAGGGGGAGGAGTCGTGGGCGGAGCCAAGGGCGGAGCCCTGTACAAGCTCCTGAGCATTCCCAGAGATACTCCCCCTAGTGGTCGGATAACGCTACTGCGCTTACAAAGACATAGTGTGAATTATCATGTTACATTCACCACAGGGGTCTAATCTTCCAAGCCCTAATATTGACCGTGCTCCTTCAGGCTCTACTATCAAGCCTGTTCCTCCAGGTCACCAGTATCAGGCTTATTCCTTCCAGCTCCGGTTTGGGGCCTATTCGCCCAGGCATCAGTATGGGAAATAATCTTCCAGGCCCGGATAATGACCTTAGTCCT
This sequence comes from Scyliorhinus canicula, assembly GCF_902713615.1. Classification (NCBI taxonomy): domain Eukaryota; kingdom Metazoa; phylum Chordata; class Chondrichthyes; order Carcharhiniformes; family Scyliorhinidae; genus Scyliorhinus; species Scyliorhinus canicula. The sequence continues at coordinate 73,536,375 of NC_052157.1, forward strand.
TCAGGCTCCAGTATCAGGCCTATTCCTCAGGCACTCATATTGATTCCAATCAATCCTCCAGGCTCCAGTATCAGGCCTGTTCCTTTGAACCCAAGTTTGGGGCTTACTATTCTAGGCCCCGGTATGGAGCTAATCTTCCAGGTCCTGATATCGACTGTAGGCCCGAATCGGTGAGTCGAGCTGTATAATGAATCATCGCCATAGCAACGTGGTGCCGGGTTAGTTTGGGCAGCAGCTAGGCCAACTTTGGAGAGGGTTGGTTCGATGCAAAGCTCCTGTCAGCAGCTGGAACATCTACTTCAACTGCACTGTCCATTTGCAACCCTCCTCTGGCCTTGGGCGGCGCGTTAGCACAGTGGTTAGCACTGTTGCTTCACAGCCCCAGGGACCAGGTTCAGTTCCCGGCTTGGGTCACTGTCTGCGCAGAGTCTGCACGTTCTCCCGGTGTCTGCGTGGGTTTCCTCCGGATGCTCCGGTTTCCTCCCACAAGGTCCGAAAGAGGTGCTTGTTAGGTGAATTGGATATTCTGAGTTCTCCCTCTGTGTACCCGAACAGGCGCCGGAATGTGGTGACTAGGGACTTTTCACAGTAACATCATTGCAGTGTTAATGTGAGCCTACTTGTGATAATAATCAAAATTATTATTGTATCAATTGACATAGCTTTGTGTTCATAGCAAACGTGTTGTCAAACAACCAGGACAATAATGATGTTTGTCTCTAGATGGCAGTGTCCTCTTTGTCTTGTGCTTGTTACACTATTCGGTAGCATAGTTTCAGATGTTGGAGAGTCAGTTTGCTGGTTTGGGACAGGTGGCTGGAGGATTAGGGAGAGATAAACCTACAGAACTTTAGCTCTGCCTTTGTTACCTCCACAACAGTGTCTGCGTGGGTTACCCCCGGGAGGTCCGGTGGGTAGGGTAAGTGTACAGGGGGTGGGCACTGTGCGTGTACAAGGGGGGTGGGGAGGGTACGTGTAAGGGGGGGTGGGTAGGGTAAGTGTACAGGGCTGGGCAGGGTGCGTTTACAGGGGGTGGGGAGGGTACGTGTACAGGGTGGGTGGGTAGGTTATGTGTACGGGGGGGTGGGTAGGGTAAGTGTACAGGAGGGTTGGGAGTGTACGTGTACAGAGGGGTGGGTAGGGTAAGTGTACAGGGGATGGGCAGTGTGCGTGTACAAGGGGGGTGGGGAGGGTACATGTACAGGGGTGTGGGTAGGATACGTGTACAGGGGGGGTGGGTAGGGTAAGTGTACAGGGGTGGGGCAGTGTGCGTGTACAGGGGGGTGGGGAG